>NC_056695.1:64662583-64965613 GCF_018350215.1 Panthera leo | reverse complement strand
ATTTCCTGTATGCTCTTAAAACTGCTCTTCTCGAAGTATAAAAAATACAGGTCAAGAGACACAGAAAGAAAAAAAAAAGGTTACTTCATGATCTCGCTTATACAGAGAATCTACAAAAGTCAAATACAGCGGAGGAGAGAGTACAACAGTGGTCACCAAATGTGAGAGGCATTTGGCCAAAGCCGCAGTTTATAGGATGAACAAGTCTAGAGATCTAATGTATACCATGTTGACTAGAGTTAATAATACTGTGTTGAATTCTGGAAATTTGCTAAAAGAGTAGATTTCTGGTGTTTTTATTGCACACACACACACACACACACACACACACAAAGATAATTATGTGAGGAGATGGTATGCTAATTAGCTTGACTATGGTAATCATTTCATTAGGTATATGGATATCAGGTACTTTAAATATATATAATTTCTATTAAAAAATTAAAATTGTATTTTTTGGGGTATTCAATTATAATTTTAATGAGTTCTCTTTTTAATTTTTATGTAAATTCTAGTTAGTTGACATACAGGGCAATATTGGTTTCAGGTGTAGAATTCAGTGGTTCATCAATTACATAGGGCACCCAGTGTTCGTCACAACGAGTGCCCTCCTGAATACCCATCACCCATCTAGCCCATCCCCTACCTCCCTCCCTCCATCAACCTTCAGTGTGTTCTCTATCCTTAAGAGTCTCTTGTGGTTGGTTTCCCTCTCTCTCTTACTAAAAAATAAAATGTTGGGGCACCTAGGTGGCTCAGCCAGTTAAGCCTCCGACTGCAGCTCAGGTCATGGTATCACAGTTCATGGGTTTGAGCCCCATGTCAGGCTCTGTGCTGACAGCTCAGAGCCTGGAGCCTGCTTCGGATTCTGTGTCTCCTTCTCTCTCTGCTCTGTCTCTCAAAAATAAATAAATGTTAAAAAAGAAAAATAAATTAAAACAAAAAATTTAAATAGAAATAACAGAATATACAGAGAAGGGACCTGTGTACAGGACATGATTAACAAGATCATCCACACCCTAACAGGACTTCTTGCAACCAGAGAGACAAATTAAAGGAGTAGTATAATTAATTGCCAAGACACCAAATATCCAAACGTAGGAGGGGTTCACCTGCACCATAGAATTAAATGGTACTCTTCTTAGAGCATATTAGGAGCTTCACAGTTTCTGGTCGAATAATATTAGATATAGTCATTGCAGCAGTTGCTCCATACAATTTTTATTTGCTCAGGTGGGTTGTGAAAAATTATCAGTGCTTAGTAAAAATTAGGAGCTCTAGAACGTTGGAAAGATTTCGTGACTGCTACAGACGGACCACCATGAAAATAACTGGAGTAGATCTTGAGTTTTTGAACACTTCCTGCAAGAGAAGTGACAAAGTAACCGGAAACATCCTGGCAACATAGAACCACACCATTATCACAGTGTGCTCCTGCGAAAGCAAATAAGGAGGTAAAGCTCCCTTCTAGAGAGGGAGGGGTTGAGGGAAAGAGAAATAAAATGAATGGCAAAGGGGCAGGCTCGCCCTGCTGTGAAACTCTTTACACGCAGCAGGTGGGCCATCATTTGTAATCACCTCCCCATTGATTTAGACCATTTCCGGTAGCAATTGACGAAGGAACTCCTAGGACTGGAAAAGAGAAATTAAAGAAAAGACGGGTAGAAGGTAATAGGTCTTTGCAAAAAATAAAATAAAGCACACACACATTTAACGTAATGCGATTTTATTGCCCGCCTTGATTGCAGGAAAGCTTAAAATGTGGAGCAGTGTGTTAAGGTGAAGGAAATGCGGCCCACTATGCGCTTCTCTTTCTGACTCTCAGCCTCCCCCGCCCCTGCCTCAGCTATCATGAAAAGTACCAAAACAAAACAGTTCCCATTAACTGTCAAATCACATTGCACTGAAACCGAGGACGAAAAAGAAAACCCTAGTCTTCAGGGAAGTCCTAGAGCCATATACTTACATACCAGTGTTGGGGTGCCTACATAGACAGTAAAAATGCTCTGACACGTCTGTGTTCTTGCCAGCATGGTTCTGTCCTTCCACGGAGTCACCTTAACTATTGCCAAATTAGATAGTCACCAGGGTGCCTGCAATTTAAAAGTTAGGAAAGATACGTCGGGATAAAACGCTTCCCTTGGAATGGAGATCCTTTGACACCTACAGTCCTCCAGCATTTTAAAGGTTGTTTGCTGAGAACTTTCTCTTTTTGCCATTAACAGTCCAGCAACTGGTCACAGCATACATAATTGGCCATTTGTGTTTTCCAGCTACGGGCCGGTGGTGAATGTGGCTTCTAAGCCAAGAGCAGGGCCCCACCCTGCACAAATTTGGCCTTAAAAGCAGACCTTCAAAAAAAATCTAGTTCTTGCTTGCCAAATACTCTAACGTAAATACTATTCCTTTTTGGAGAGCAAGATAGGTCAGAACTAGATCAGAGCACTATTTCTTCTTTTCCTCTCCAGTTCTGTTCTCTCAAAGAACAGGAAAACAAGAGGCTAAGACCAGAATGTATTCACTGACCAGCCTATCAGAAACTTGTGTTATCCTCACAAGGATTATGTTACAAAGAATGTAATCAGAGAGGTCACTGGAAATACATTTTTATATAAAAATATTTTTATTTATGTATATAAACATGGACATATTCACAAATTCACACTTCTGTGTCAATAAACATTGATATATATTGATACACCTGGAAGAGATTTTCAAGGAAAATGTGGGAAACTGTTTGAAAAAGAAAACTTCTTTTTCGTTGATCACTATCGGACTTAAGTCATATACTATATTTAATTCAAAGGAGACTTTTTATTAAGTTGGGTTTTTTTTTTAAGAAACCATGTGGAATGGATGAAGAAAAACAAGCTTTTATTGAGACCAAATTATTTTCTTGTTCTCCATTTTTAATGTTATATATTTAGTAAACATTCACACAGCACTTGTATGTACCAGGCACTATTCCGAGCACTCTGTAAATATTAATTTGTTTAATCTCCCAACAACCCTATGAAATATGTACTATTATTATCCCTATTTGGCGGATGAGGGCATTGAGTACAGAGAAGGCAAATAACTTGCCCAAGGTCACACAACTGCTAGCGGTCAAGTTGGAATTTTAGCTGGTCATACTGTCTTTTTTTTTTTTTTTAATGTTTATTTTTGAGAGAGAGAGAGACACAGACAGACAGAGCCTGAACGGGGGAGGGTCAGAGAGAGAGGGAGATACAGAATCTGAAACAGGCTCCAGGCTCAGAGCTGTCAGCACAGAGCCTGACGAGGGGCTCGAACTCACAAACCGCAAGATCATGACCTGTCGGGGCTCGAACTCACAAACCACTCAGGTCATGACCTGAGCCGAAGTCGGACGCTTAACCGAGTGAGCCACCCAGGCGCCCCAAAAGTTTGCTTTTTCAAAATCCTCTTTTTACCCCGCCTCTTCTGCTGCCAGGAAACACCAAATCTATCTGTGAAATACAGATTTTTTTTTAAGTTCATTTTGAAATTTCTCTTCCTACCTTCAGCATTAGAGATACTCAGAGATTAATTCTCTGCAGCCCACTGATGTAGGTATGAGTTTGGCTCTACCATCACTATTTAGCCATTTTTAAATTATTCCCCAAGGTGTATTCTTTATCTCCTTCCAACTTCCTCAGAAAACTTAGTGACGTTGGACTCCAGACCATTACACAACCCTTTTATAGTCAGTTCTGGAATGAAGACTGTATGCATCGCTAGCTGTGTGCCTGTATAGTGAGGTAAAATTAATATTCTCTGTGTTGTTTAGTCTATATTCCATGGGCAAGCTGCCCAGAATGACTAAGGAAACTGCCTGAAAAGTTACCCCTTATTCCTCAAAAGAAAAGGCAAACTCTGGAATTACTTTGAGCAGAGGGAAATTAATAAAATGGTTTTGAAAATAAACCGAAAGGAGAAAAAAGAGTTTTCATCCTCGAAGATTCCTTATTGCACAAAAGGAAAAATACTTTATTCAGGCCTAGTCGTAATCAGGCCAAACTGTCACCATGCCCTGGTGATTTACAAATTGAGAGACAACAGTCACAGGCAGTGCTCGTTGTCACTTCAAATCTTAACATGAAGCTAATTGTGTGGCTTGGGTTGTGCCCTATAGCATCTCAGGTAATATTGATAACATTGGAATGTTATTTGACAACTCTCTGAAAAGTCATGAATATACTTCCTAACTAAGGTGAGTTTGGGAAGGACTTTGATCCTACAAAATAGGATTGAAGTATTATGTGAGCGTGTGCATGCAAACTCAATTATTAAATGTCAAGACAAGAATTCGCATGTATGCATTTTCTCCATAAATTGTTTTTGATAAGTCCAGCAACTGAGTAGCAACAATTTGCTTTTCTGTTGATGTCCTATATAATTTTCAGTGGTCTAAATTTTTTTTAAGAGGTGAAGTTTTTTTTTATCCTGCGTAGAGTACAGCTTTTAGGAGAAAGGAGCACTCCTTGATGTTTGGAAGGACATTACACCCATTTTGTAGCTTTATATCATCTGATTATCGGCTGCAGTTTTGTCCTTTGAGACTCCTAAAGTCCTTTTTCTTTTTTAATTTTTAATGTTTACTGATTCTTGAGACAGTGGCAGAGTGTGAATGGGGAGGGGCAGAGAGAGGGAGACACAGAATCTGAAGCAGGCTCCAGGCTTTGAGCTGTCAGTACAGAGCCCGACACGGGGCTCGAACTCACACACCGCGAGATCATGACCTGAGCTGAAGTCAGACGCTCGACCGACTGAGCCACCCAGGTGCCCCTCCTCTAGTCCGTCTTTATCCAGCAGATGCTTAGGACACCTTTGAAATGAAGTCATCAATGCAACAAGCTTCAAATCTCGGTGTGAGCTGTGGTCCTAATAACATTACACTTAGAAGGATGCAAACGATAACACTGTTAGGACCACAAGTGTAGCAGAGGAATGAAGTCCTGATTTTTCATACTGAAGTTTAGGTTTGTAAATGCCAGTGCTGGAATGAGATATTTCACTCAGACTGCACCTGCACATCTCAGGCATTAAACACCACAAATTCCCTGCTCATTGAGGTTAGATGTTAGGTATATCATGTAAGCCCTATAGAACTATAACAATGAGTTGTTGCCTCTCTCCTCTGGAGCTAGCCCTCCTGACTTTCCAGTCTGACTTCATGTTTATCAATGGCAACTCAATACTTTTCCAATACTGGAGATACTTTGCTCCCTGCTGGTTTATTCCTTTTGGTTCTCCAGATGGTTTTTGATCTCCTCTCCAGAAGGATCTCTATCTTTCTCTTCTTTCTCCAGAGATCACCCTATCAGTTGAAGGCAGATTCTTGCTCTTCTCTCCATTTAGAAACACCTCTCTGGCCCCCTGCCCTCTTATCTTCTTGTAGCCTATTCTTCCCTAGTGGCCTTTTTAGGACATACGGAGAAGCAGTATTTGCTCCAACATTTGCTCTGATGCTAGGCTGCCTTCATTCAAAGCCTGGCCTTTAAGCTGTAGACAATTGAATAATTTTCTCCCTTTGCTTCACACTTTCTGTATTTAAGTCATTCCCCTGGCTCAGAGGTATGCTCCTAACTGTTTACACTTTGGTGCTGCCCAATTGGAATAAATTTTTGCTCAAATAAACTCTTAAAAAACTTTTAAGGGGCGCCTAGGTGGTTCAGTCGGTTAAGCGTCCGACTTCGGCTCAGGTCATGATCTCACGGTCCGTGAGGTCGAGTCCCGCGTCAGGCTCTGTGCTGACAGCTCAGAGCCTGGAGCCTGCTTCGGATTCTGTGTCTCCCTCTCTCTCTGACCCTCCCCCGTTCATGCTCTGTCTCTCTCTGTCTCAAAAATAAATAAACATTAAAAAAAAATTTTAAGGTTTATTTACTTATTTTGAAAGAGAGCACAAGTGGGGGAGGAGCAGAGAAAGGGGGAGAGAGAATCTCAAGCAGACTCCTGACTCTCAATGCACAGCCTAATGCGGGGCTCAAACACATGAACCTTGAGATCATGACCTGAGCTGAAGTCAGAGGCATAACCGACTGAGCCACCTGGGCGCCCCAAACTGTTGAAATATTTAATATGCTTCAATTTATCTTCTAACACATTGCTTGAGCCTTTTCATCTAACCATAAATAAAAAAAAAAACAAAAAAAAAACCCGACTGAAATTTGCCAATACAAACACCAGAAATTTTCCATTTCCTTAAACAATTTTGAAGTGGATTTTGTCTCTTTTCACTCAGAGTTGCCTACTACAAACACCTACTGATGAAAACATAAAGCTCTCTTTGCTTGCTCTCACAATTTATTTTTAGTAACACCCCATAACTAACCATACTGTGCCACATCCCCATGCTTATCTCCAGGTCTAGAGTAAGAAGCCATTGCTCACAAAAGCATTGATGATGGTGCTGGAGAGGAGCATGCAGGGAGTCTCTGCTCTAAATCAAATATGTACTTGTGATCAGTGCCTTAAAAAGGCACCATCATCTATATGTTTTCTCTTCTGTCTGCTATCCCCTCCCAAAACATAGGTACTCCAGTTGGGTGTAAAAACTAGTAAGACCCAGTCAAGAAGGAATAATAGCAGTTAGCACCCTCCATTGTAGTATGTGAATGTTTTCCTAAAGATGTCTGCTTAATAATGGAGTTAAAGTTGCCAGAATATGTTCTTGGACGTGAAATGAGAAAACAAAACAAAAGAAACTAAAGCAGGACCCTAATCACTTGAACTAGAATTTATGTTCTGGGGGTGCCTGGGTGACTGTCGGTTAAGCATCTGACTTTACTCAAGTCATTATCTCACAATTCGTGAGTTTGAGTTCCATGTCGGGATCCGTGCTGACAACTCAGAGCCTGCTTTGGATCTTCTGTCCGCGCCCCACCCCCCGACCCGCCCCTAAACATTAGAGAAAAAAAAGAATTTATGTTTTGAACAAATGATGGGTTTTGGAAAATGAATAGGGAATGGTCTCCCAGAACAAAAAGATCCAAGTAAATTTTGCTGATTTTTCCCCCATATTATAGTAGTTAGGTTCACATTCTTACTCCACAGCTTTAAAGCAGGATGACGTCGGACGTGTCTCCAGGCATCAATTTTACATAATCCTGTAACATGTTCCCACAGAGTTAGCACAGGGCATTGCACTTAGAAGGATGTCAATTAGTACATTTAGTAAATAAGGACATATTTTCATGAGTAAAAAAGTATGAATAATTCTTTTTTCTAAATTTTTAAAAAAAATATTTTATCTATTTTTGAGAGAGAGAGAGTGCACACAAGTGAGGGAGGCACAGAGAGAGGGAGACACAGAAACTGAAGCAGGCTCCAGGCTCTGAGCTGTCAGCACAGAGCCCATCAAGGGGCCCAAATCCACAAACCGTGAGATCATGACCTGAGCCGAAGTCCAGCGCTTAATCAAATGAGCCACCCTGGCGCCCCCAAAAATATGAATAATTCTTATGATGATTAATGTCTCCTGAAAAATGATATTTCTCCCTCTTTTTTTTTCTATGTGTCACTAGGTCTATTGTTTCACTAGTAGAGTTTCCTAATCAAAGGTGTCCAGACTGCCAGAACAATCCATGGCCCACTTTTCTGATTTAATCTATTGCTATGACACAGATATCTATCCAGAGATATTCTGGGCAAAAAGCACAACTTTATCATATAGTTGATATATAGATGTCCACTTAGCACTATTTTAATAATTTTAAAAGGTTATGCATATATGTATTATAATTGAAAAAATATGCCATATGACATGACTCTAACTGATTTCATTGTTGCTAAGCTTGACCGTATTCTTTCCTTTCTGGATGTGTCAAGAAATACATGAGGCACCTCTGCCCGGCTGGCTCAGTTGGTAGAGCATGTGACTCTTGATCTCGTGAGTTCAAGCCCCATGTTGGGCATGGAGCCTATAAAAAAAAAAGTATATATATGTATATATGTGTCCGTATATGTATTTGTGTATATATATGTGTGTGTATATATGTATATGTGTATATTTGTGTATGTGTGTATTTATGTGTGTATATATGTGTGTGTTTATGTATGTGCATGTGTACATGTGTGTGCATGTATATGTGTGCATGTGTGTATGTACATGTGTGCATATGTGTTTGTGCATATATGTGTGTGTACATATACATATACACACATGGCACTCTGATATCACATGCAAAGGAGAAACTCATGGCACCTTCCAGCATTAGAGGGAAAAAAGCACACAAGAAGTGATTTGCTAAATTCTGACAAAGAAGAACTTTAACAGAATATGACATGATATCAATATATATACCATTTTCTACTTGATCCAAATACACCTTCCTTTTCCACTCAGAAAATGATCAATTTTACAACTTACATCTTTTCTTACATTTGTCTGCCCTTTTCCTCTGTCATCTAGCCCCAGTTTGCTAAAATGCTAAAATAAAATGCACTTTACATTTTTGCCCAAAATACACTTACGGTAAGAGTGACAGAAAAAAAATCAAGAAGTTTAGAATATCAGTTTAATTCAGGAGTTACATGTTAAAAGAATTGGAAAGGATTTTATTTTAAGGCTGTTTAGATGTTTGGATTTGTTCTGGTGCTGGTTTTGCCACTTAATTTCAATCTTAATCTATTGAATTATCTAATGTTTAACACTAAACAAGTCAACTTGCCTCTTTGGCCCTCTGTTTTCCCATCTAATAAATGAAGCATCCCTAAAATTTTCCTCTAGCCCTGTCTCTCTATGACCCTAAAATTGAGGGAAAAATGTATTCTATTCTTTAAAAATTGGTCATTTAACTAAGAAAAGGCAAACCATGCCCTTTGATCCTAGTAAATCCTACTAATGTGAAAAATCAATCTAGCCTAAAGTAATAATCCAAATGAAAGCAAGAACTTACATGCACATAGATGTTCACCATATTGCTTTTTATAAACCCCCCAAGTAAGGGTAGAGTAAATGTCTGACAATAGACGGATGGTTAATCAAATTAGGTTACATTCTCAATGTGATATTTTGCAGCTATAAATGATATTTGAGTAACTACATGAAAAAACTTATGATATACTATTAATTGAAAACAGCAGACTTTTAAATTGTGTATACACTATGATTTCCTTGATGTAAAAATGTGTACATGTAGAAAATTGCTGGAAGGAAAAAGATTATTCTATTTTGCTAGAATCCTGAAAATTATTTTTTGATAGTCCAAATCTTCTATTATATTGTTTTCATATGAAAAATAGTACAAGGAGGGGCACCTGGGTGGCTCAGTCAGTTAAGCGCCCGACTTCAACTCAGGTCATGATCTCACATTTCCTGAGTTTGAGCCCCACATGGTACAGAGCCTGCTTGGGACTCTTTATCTCTCCCCCTCTCTCTGCCCCTCCACCACTTGCAAGCGTGGACTCTCTCTCTCCAAATAAATAAATACACTTAAAAGAAAAAGAAGAAAAATACTACAAGGAGAAAAAAGCCTGGGAAAAAATAATTGTTCCCAGTTCTTTCCTGAAGAGAGATACTGTTTCCTTTTCTAAAAAGCTCTTTGATGCCCCTCCAAAAATTTTAATTTTTTTAAAAATTAAGATATACTTGATGAATAAAATTGTGTAAGTTTAAGATGTACAATGTGTTGGTTTGATGTATTTATATTTTACAATATGATTACTGCCATAGCATCAGCTAACGTCTTAATCACATCACATAATTATCATTGCTCTTTATGGTGAGAACAATTAAGATCCAGTCCCTTAGCGACTTCAAAGTGTGTAATATAATATTGTCGACTACATTCCCTATGCGGTGTGTGAAAGAATTTCAATCTAAAATAGAACCGGAGGATATGAAATGGAGAATCTCACACAGGCACCCTCAGAAGAACAAAGCTTTAAAACTATGAGAGGCTGCTTTTCCATGTATGCCTAATTTACAGAAGACCAAGACTTATGTCCTGACCAGTGAGTGGCAAGAATCTCTCCCCATCCTGAAGCCCGTGAGCTTACTGCGTGGACTCTGGCTGGACTTCCCCTCTTCATGCTCTTTGCCCGTGGATATAGATCACCCCAAACTCTCAAGTGACTCTTGTGGCTTACTGCAGCATGAATTTCCTGAATTGCAATTCCTCCGCGATTCCAAAATAAACTCAATTTCTGGTCATTGAAGCTTGCCTCAGTTTACCTCTTTATTTAACTCGACATGAGAATCAGATCTTTAGAACTTATTTATTTACTAGTGGCAAGTTTGTACCCTTAGACATCTCTCCTCTACCCCCACTCCCCAGCCCCTGTACCCGTCACTCTGACCTGTTTCCATGAGTTCAGCTTTTTTGGATTGCACATATAAGTCATATCATATAGTATTTATCTTTCTCTTCCTGACTTACCTCACTTAGCATCATGCCCTCAAGATGCATCCATATTGTTGCAAATAGCAGGATTTCCTTTAATCTCATGGCTGAATAATAATAAGTAAATACATATATTTAAATATATATATATAGATAGATATGTATGTATATAGTGTGTGTGTGTGTGTGTGTGTGTGTGTGTGTGTGTGTGTGTTTACTGCAGCTTCTTTATCCATTCATCCATTGACAGACACAGGTTGTTTTCATACCTTGACTGCTGTAAATAAGGTTTCAACGAACATGGAGGTGAAGGTTATCTCTTTGAAATATCGATTTCAGCTTCTTTGTATATATACCCAGGAGTCAGATTGCTGAATCATATGGTAGTTCAATTTTTTTTCTTTTTTGAGGAACTGTCATACTGCTTCCCATAATGGCTATACATTTTACATTTCCATCAACAGTGTATAGGGGCTCTTTTTTCTCCACATCCTCACCAATATGTTATCGCTTGTCTTTTTTTTTTTAAGTTTATTTATTTATTTTGAGAGATACAGAGAGAACATGAGTGGGGGGAGGGACAGAGAAAAAGGAAGAGAGAGAATCCCAAGCAGGCTCCACCCATGGTCAGCAGGCAGTGAGGAATGCGGGGCTCAAACCCACGAAACTTCAAGATTATGACCTGAGCCAAATCAAGAGTCGGTTGCTTAACTGACTGAGCCACCCAGACTCCCGTTATTGATTGTCTTTTTGATAATAGTCATCTTACCAGATGTGAGGTGATATCTCATTGTTTTGATTTGCATTTCCCTGATGATGAGTGATATTGAGCATATTTTCATACACATATTGGCCACTTGTATGTGGAATAGAAAAATATCTATTCAAGTCCTTTGCCTGTTTAATTGCATCATTGGCTTTTTTGCTATTAAGCGGTAGGAGTTCTTTATACATTTTTGATATTAACTCCTTAGCAGATATGTTTGATGAGTATTTTCCCCATTTTGTAGAATGCCTTTTCATTTTATTGATTATTTCTTTTGCTGTGCAGAAGCTGTTCAGATTAATGTAGTCTCAGTTGTCTATTTTAGTGTCTGTTGCTTGTGCTTTTGGTGTCTAATCTAAAGAAATCATTACCCAGACCAATGTCAAAGATCTTATCCCCTGTTTTGTCTAGTTTTATGGTTTCAGGGCTTCCATTAAAGTCTTTGCCCCATTTCAAGTTGGTTTTTGTGAATGGTGTAAGGGGTTCAGTTTTATTCTTCTGCATGTGGATATCCAGTTTTCCCAATACCATTCATTGAAGATACTCTTCTTTCCCCATTGTGTGTTCTTAGTACTCTTGTCAAAAATTGGTTGACCATATATGTATGAGTTTATTTCTGGGTTCTCGATTTTGTTCCATTGATCTATGTGTCGGTTTTTATGCCAGTACTGATATATGTTATAATATGATGCATAACTGATAAATTTCAATATGATACATAATTGATACACAGGGTAATAGGATGAACCTTGAAAACGCTACACTACTTAAAAAGAGCCAGTCACAAAGACCATATACTAGGGGTACGTGGGTGGCTCAGGCGGTTGGGCATCTGACTTGGGCTCAGGTGATGATCTCATGGTTTGAGAGTTCAAGCCCCACATCTGGCTCTCTGCTGTTGGCACAGGGCCTACTTTGGATCCTCTGTACCCCCCTCTCTCTGCCCCTCCTCCACTCATTCTCTCCCTTTCTCTCTCTCTCTCTCTCTCTCAAAGTAAATAAATAAATAAATACAACTTAAAAAAAAAAAAGACCACATATTATATGAATCTATTTGCTTGAAATGTCCAGAATGGCAAACCATATATTAAAAAAAGTAAATTAATGATTTACTTTTAATGATGTGGGGGAAGGAGGATTATGGAGGATTGTGGATACACTGCCATCAGGTACAGAGTTCCTTTTAGAGGTGATGAAATGTTGTAAATGTAGATCATGATAAATGCCACACAACTCTGTGAGTGTACTAAACACCAATGAAGAAGGACACTTTAAAAGATTTATATAATATGTGGATTACATATCAATAAAGATGTTTTAAATTTTTCTTTTATTTCATTTTTAGTAAGCTCTATACCCAGTTTGGGGCTCAAACTCAGGACCCCAAGTTCAACACTCACATGCTCTACCCACTGAGCCAGTCAGGTGCCCCCAGATGTTTTAAAATTTTAAATGTGGGGCGCCTGGGTAGCTCAGTCGGTTAAGCATCCAACTCTTGGTTTCAGCTCAGGTCATGATCTCACGACTCAGGAGTTTGAGCCCCACATCAGGATCTGTGAGACCCTGCTTGGGATTCTGTGTCTCCCTCGCTCTCTGCCCCTCCCCAACTTATGCTTTTTTTTTCTCCCTGTCTCAAAAATAAATAAGTAAACATTAAAAAAATGAGATGAAACGAAATGAAATTTTAAATGTAACATATCAAATCATTCCAAAACTTAGGTTCCATGAGACATTTTTTAAAGTAATGCAGAAATATTTTAAATGTCAATGTTATAATGCGCTTGGTATTACATGTGTTGCAGCTAACGTGAGATGAAAGCACGTGGACGTCCATTCAGAAATTGGCAAGTGGCTAGTTTTTCCAAAATCCTATTGCAAGGTGTGCCAGCAAATAGCCTGAGTAACCCTGGATTAGAAGAAGGAAGTTCAGCTGAAGGGTTATTGCCGGCGTTCACAGGAGCACTTCTTAACACTTCCCCAGAGGCAATTGCAGTGGGAAAAAGAAGGCAAATATTTATTCATTCATCCATAAACTCTTAAAAGTAAGTCTTCAAGAAAAATTTGTTAAGTAAACCTTGGAAAGGTCAATGGTGTCCGAGGCGGCTTTACAGTATACGGCTCATTATCCCACACAAAGTAATTATCACAAGAAAAATTATTTCCTGTTTAGAGCAGAAATAGAATGTGTAGATTTTCACGAGTCTCAAACTCTCCCTTTGCCTGAGTAGTCCTTTTGCTGTGTTCCCTCACCAGTTCTAAAGTGGACCCATTCAAGATGTCTGTTTCCAGGGCTCCTGGGTGGCTCAGTCAGGTGAGCGGCTCACTTGGGCTCAGGTCATGATCTCACAGTTCCTGAGTGTGAGCCCCGCACAGGGCTCTGTGCTGACAGCTCAGAGCCTGGAGCCTGCCCTGGATTCTGAGTCTCCCTCTGCCTCTGCCCGTCTCCTGCTCATGCTCTGTCTCTCTGTCTCTCTCTCTCAAAAATAAATAAACACAAAAAAATAATTTTTAAAAAGCGGGGGTGGCTGGGGGGGTGGTGGGGAGAGGAAAGTGCCAGATCATGGCCCCTACTTGATTCATTTCTAGACTGAATGAGTCAGTTCTCAAAGAATGGAGACCCTGTGAGAAGAGGTTTCTTTTTTTTGGAAGAGAATGGGAGAGAGCCTTGTAAGTACGACCTTTCCAGTTGGTCACGGTAAACGGAAGGAATCCCCAACTGCCTGGTGCCTACCTCTACAACTTCAAGTCAGTGAGAAAGCTCTGTGCTCTAAGGGTCTTTGTTCAGAAAGGAAATTATCACAGGGAGCAGGGGCGTAGCCATTGCTTTCTTAAGGTGCAAGTGGGTTTGTCAAATCATCGAAGCGCTGACGTACTTTCTGCCTGTTTGTTTATCAGGTGGTCATAGATAAGCTACCAGAAGTTTTAAAGTTTGGGACTTCAGCTGGAAGATTTAGCAGTTATTCCATGACTGACAGGAAGGTTGCTGTTTTAGGCAAAATACATGGTAAGAACTGGGAAGAATTCCTGTCCCATCCTCCTAATCACTGCTACGGGTTTCCAAAATCCCAGCATTGGAGAGCCACCCCTTTGTGTCAAAGAACACGGCAGCACCTCTCCAAGCTTCAGCTTTGAGAAGCCCCTGGGAGCTGGTAACTCATTAAACACCCCGTCCTCATTAACCCTTTCTGATGCTAATCAGTCTATCTACTACTGACCACCAAGCCTTAAGTTCAATCCTGGGCCTTGCCTACAAAGAGTTCACAGTGTAATTGCACAGAAGAAAAGGCGTAGAAAGCTGAGATGGTCATATAAATTCCTTTATAAGAGAATCAAATACAGGGGCAAACAATGAGCTCTAGAAAACTACTGGGAGGCAAGCTCTACCAATTCTTCCCTCTCTCAGGAATTGTCAGTTATTTCCTCTATCTGGAAACATTCAGGGATTTCTTCCACCTAAACAAAATAAGAACAGCAACACAAAATTATCCTAGGACACTGCAGTCTCCTCCTCCTCCCTATTTCCCTGTGACTTCACGGCCCTAAATCCTTGAAAATGTAGTCTCTAATTCCCTTCATTCTTGTTTTCTCTCAAAATCATTCTACTCAGACCATACAGCCCCCACTGTGCCATCAAAATATCCAGTGGTTTCCACAGCACTAAATCTCATGGTCAATGATTAGCAATTAGCTTATTTGATCTATTAGCAGTCTTTGGCTCAGTGATCTCCCTTCCTTGAAATATTTTCTTAATGTAGCCTCCCCAGGAAACCACTTTTGTTTTTTAACTCAGTGAGTATTCTTGGTTTCTTTTCTTTTTTTGACCATTCTTACAGATCTCTAAACATTGAATATTTTAGACCTAATCTTGTGATTACTTCTGTTGACTCTGCACGGATTCCTGAAAGATTTCATCTAGTTTTGGGGCTTTAATTGCCACAATTTGCTGGCAACTCCCAAATTTATATGTCCATTTGAAACTTAGTATACTCAGGACCAAACTCTGGATCTTTTCCCCAAACCTGCCCTGAATCATCCTTTCAGTTGCTCAGGCTAACTACTTGGAAATCATGCTTGACTTCTTTTGGGATCTCAGATCCCGTTTCCAATTTCCAATAAATCTGTACATCATCTTTCAACTTATGAAATTTGTCCAATCTAATAAATTTTTCTATTTATTCTATCTTTCAATTTAACACATAAATATTTACAATAAGGACTAAGTAAACAAGGTCTATTGCATTAAGTAGATTAAAATCTGGATATGTGAAGAATCAGAAAAAAAAATTTTTAATTTACATCCAAATAAGTTAGCATATAGTGCAACAATGATTTCAGGAGTACATTCCTTAAAGCCCCTTACCCATTTAGCCCATCCCCCCTCCCACAACCCCTCCAGTAACCCTGTTTGTTCTCCATATTTATGAGTCTCTTCCGTTTTGTCCCCCTCCCTGTTTTTATATTATTTTTGTTTCCCTTCCCTTATGTTCATCTGTTTTTCTCTTAAAGTCCTCATATGAGTGAAGTCTTATCATATTTGTCTTTCTCTAATTTTGCTTAGCATAATACCCTCCAGTTCCATCCACGTAGTTGCAAATGGCAAGATTTCATTCTTTTTGATTGCCGTGTAATACTCCATTATATATATATATATATATATATATATATATATATATATATATATACACACACACACACACACACACACACCACACCTTCTTTATCCATTCATCCATAGATGGACATTTGGGCTCTTTCCATACTTTGGCTACTGCTGATAGTGCTGCTATAAACATTAGGGTGCATGTGCCCCTTCAAAACAGCACCCCTGTATCCCTTGGATAAATACCTAGTAGTGTAATTGCTGGGTCGTAGGGTAGTTCTATTTTTAGTTTTTTGAGGAACCTCCATACTGTTTTCCAGAGTGGCTGCACCAGCTTGCATTCCCACCAACAATGCAAAGGAGATCCTCTTTCTCCACATCCTGGCCAACATCTGTTGTTGCCTGAGTTGTTAATGTGAGCCATTCTGACAGGTGTGAGGTGGCATCTCATTGTGGTTTTGATTTGTATTTCCCTGATGATGAGTGATGTTGAGCATTTTTTCATGTGTCAGTTGGCCATCTGGATGTCTTCTTTGGAGAAGTGTCTCTTCATGTCTTTTGCCCATTTCTTCACCGGATTATTTGTTTTTTGGGTGTTGAGTTTGATCAGTTCTTTATATATTTTGGGTACTAACCCTTTATCTGATATGTCACTTGCAAATATCTTCTCCCATTCTGTCGGTTGCCTTTTCGTTTTGCTGATTGTTTCCTTTACTGTGCAGAAGCTTTTAGTTTTGATGAAGTCCCAGTAGTTCATTTTTGCTTTTGTTTCCCTTGCCTCTGGAAACGTGTTGAGTAAGACGTTGCTGCAGCCAAGATCAAAGAGGTTTTTGCCTGCGTTCTCCTTGAGGATTTTGATGACTTCCTCTCTTATGTTTAGGTCTTTCATCCATTTTGATTTTATTTTTGTGTATGGGTAAGAGAGCGGTCCAGGTTCATTCTTCTGTATGTTGTCCAGTTTTCCCAGCACCACTTGCTAAAGAGACTGTCTTTATTCCATTGGATATTCTTTCCTGCTTTGTCAAAGATTAGTTGGCCATCCGTTTGTGGGTCCACTTCTGGGTTCTGTATTCTATTCCATTGATCTGAGTGTCTGTTTGTGCCAGTGCCATACTGTCTTGATGATTACAGCTTTGTAGTATAGCTTGAAGTCTGGGATTGTGATGCCTCCTGCTTTGGTTTTCTTTTTCAAGATTGCTTTGGCTATTCAGGGTCTTTTCTGATTCCATACAAATTTTAGGATTATTTTTTCTGAATCAGAATATTAAATGAGCAATCACATGCAGTATGTTAAGTTTAATATCAGGTGTATTAGCTATAATTAGGTTTACTTTCCTTTTTTTTTTTTTTTTTTTTTTTTTTTTTAGAGAAAGAGAGAGAGAGAGAGCATGAGCACACAAGCAGGAGAGAGGGGCAGAGGGAGAGAGATAATCTTAAGCAGGCTCCATGCTCAGCACAGATCCTGAAGTGGGGCTTGATCCCATGACCCTTGGATCATGACCTGAGCTGAAATCAAGAGTTGGACACTTTACCAACTGAGCCACCCAGGTGCCTCAAGTTTGCTTTCCTTGAAGAGAAAACCAAATAGAGCTTTTAAAAGATATAAATGTATTTCTCTTTCATGTAAAATGAATGAATTAATCTTTTTAAAAAAATGTTTATTTCCAGAGCAAGAGAGAGAGCATGAGCAGGGGAGGGGGCAGAGAGAGAGAGAGAGAGAGAGGGAGAGAGAGAATTCCCTGTCAGTGCAGAGCCCTACATGGGACTTGACCCCACAAACCGTGAGATCATGACCTGAGCTGAAATCAAAAGTTGGACGCCTAACAAACTGAGCCACTCAGGCACCCCTCAAGCAATCAGTCCCAGCAGTAGAATAGTCCAGGTCTAATACAACATGTCCACAGAGTTATCAGGGACCCAGACTCCTGTTTTCCTGCTCTGCTATTCTTAGTACATGACTTCCATCCTTAAGGTCCACTTCTGGTCCCAGACAGCTCTTGGCTACATAGCCGGCACGTGCACATGCTAGGCTGGCTCAAGGAGGAAACCGAACGAGTAAAGAGAGAACTGCCAGCCAAGTCTGCATCCTGTAGGTAGCTTTCCACAGGTCCCACACAGTACTTCCGCTCACGTTGTATTGGCCAGAAATTAGTCACATTGCCATATCTGGCTGCAAAAAGATGATGGGAAATGTATTATTCTAATATGGACATTGCTATTCCAGATAAACTGGGGTTCTATTAGTAAGAAGGGGAAATTGGATATTGATTGGTGACAGGCATTCTGTGCCACAAATACAGTGTGTTACAGGTATTCAGATGAGGGGACAGAAACCCAAATTTGGGAGGTCAGAGAAATATTCCAAGAGGAAATGATCTCTGCACCCACCCCAGTTTGCCCTGATTTAGAATTACATCTGCACATATCTGTGAGCCCTGAGAGAGCAGGTGCTTTTTCCTCTTCAGATCTGTAGCTCCCACGGGGGAGCTTTTTACACAGCTGATCCCCAATATATTTTTAGTATATTGAGATAAAGGTTATGAACTTTTTAAAGAGGAAGAGGGTAAGATGTGTCAGTTTTGCTAGAACTTTCACTATCTTTAGTCTTCACACACACACATGCATACACACAAACACACACACACACACACACACACACACACACACAAATACCTCAGGGTTTATATCACAAAGGCAGCTTACATAAATAATTCTTTGGAACATTTGTAATCTGTAACCCCTAAAAGGTCTTCTCACTTTGTACTCATCTCATTGAGCAGACCTTCCTCCCCTTCCTCTACTCCCACCCTCACTCCTGCCCTAAAAGTCCAAACTTGGCCCAGAGCCTAACAGACAGGCCAACTTCAAAATCAGTCCAGATAATAGGATTTTGTAGGTAAGGAGCAGTGACTCAGGGTTGCAGAGACCATGACTTGCCATCCTTTCACGGAACACAGCTCTTGGAATAGGTATTGACTATAAAACCAACATTTAGACACAGATCGTTACCGTAACTGATTCCCACATGAATCACATTAGCTATTTCCGGATTTATGGGGTTATCTAAAGTTGAACATGACAACTGCTACTTTAAAGAATCTAAAACCCAAACTAAGACAGATCCTGACGACCAGGGGAAATTTAAGAGCAGTTGCTAAACACACTTTCTCTTATTCTGTCTCATTTGTCATAGCTGGTTTGAGATTACACACAGGAGTGCCTCTGTGGAATGACAGCTGATTTACCCAGAAATGAAACCTCGCCTCTAACAGCCAGTTACCTTCCTGTTTGGTTTCGTATTCTGTTATTGAGAAATGCATGTCTCTATATACGTTAATAATGGCAAAGCGGATGGAAACTTGGCTGCCATGTCTAGACATTGGCCGAGACTGGATCTGGCGGGAGACTTGGTCCAGCTTGAACCTAGATTATTTCCTGACCCTGAATTGCCTCTTCCCACTTTCCAATTCTGAGACAGCCTGATATAGGCGTGCTGCCAGTTGCCTCAACTCCAACATCTGTGCGTTATCAGTTGGGTGTGGAGGAGAGAAAGCAGACTGTACCCCCTTCAGATGCTGCCCTGTAGATATGGAGAGGCAGTTGGAATGCAGATTTCCGAGGATCCCTAAGATGTGCTCTTAAGTGCTCTTCAACAGAGGAGCTTCTTAGAACTTTTTCTTATCTCTTAGGAAAAGGAGATAATTTTCTCTGTTACGTTTCCGGTTTTTGCATGTGATGATTTGTGAAGAAGCTATAAAGCCATGAAGTTCAACTTACTCTCTCGGACAGTAGTACTGTCAAACAGGGCAAACTGATAAGCTCATGAAGTTAGATAACATAAAGGTAACCAGGACCTTTTCATTCTGGTCTTCAGCCTGAGAAGCACTTTAAGCACGGCATCTCAAGGAAGAAAGGAGAAAAGCTACCCTTACAAACAGGAAAATGCTCCTTTTATTTCATTAAGTCTCCAGAAATCTCGAAAATCCAGAACACCCAGTTGGTTGAGATATTTAGTCCTGTGGACAACGGAATAGGGGAAGCAAAGAGGCAAAGCATCACAGAGCTGTGGCATATCTTAGACTTTGAATCCAATACTCTTGTGTTCCAGAAGGTGACGCCAAGAACTGGAGGGATGAAGTCAGAGGTTTAAAACCTAGCTCCAGTATAAGGATGTGCTCACAAATCTAACACCTATCTTAGAACCTCGTAAACTCAGTTGTTTATTGCCACCTTTTGCAGAAATAAGACTGCATGTTTACTAATTTATTTGCTTTTGACTGGAATTACATCAGCTCAGTGTGGTGGACTAGTTTCCCAAGCTAAAATGAAATAATAAATGTCTAATGAATGCAAGATGGCCTAATGGAAAGAGTAGGAGTTTAATCCTATCTGTAGTAAATTGAACAAGTCACTTAAACTCTCTGAGCCACAGCTTTTTCATCCATAAAACAGAGCTAATTCTCACCTGGCAGGGTTAACAAAAAGATTTTGGATAATGTGTGGAAAGGATCCAATATGGGGTTTAACACTGCTTGTGCTCAATAAATAGTAATTATTATTATCACTGTCCTTATTAAATAATAAGAAGACAAATCCCCAACTTGAAGGCGAGAAGACAGCTCATTGAATCATATCTCTACAGAGTCGAAGGACTCATTGCCAACTTTTGCAGGGAAACTTCTTTTCTATTTATAAAAAAAAAACTCAGCTTTTCCACCTGGGGGCTTATATCCGGGCCTCTGCTTAAGCCCTTGAATCTCCCAAGGAAGTGTCCCTCAAAACTTCTTGTCCTGAATTATGCCGTGTTCTTGGATATACTTCCATCCCACATACATTTGTTGTGTTCTGAATATTTCTGGGGTTGCCATGGTTTCGAATACTCATTTCTCATCACAGCAGAACGTTGGAGCTGAGAGGTTACCATGTAAGGGAGGGAAGAGGCAGGCATGGTCATACCACACTTCTAGGTTATTTCCTACAATGTGGTCTCAAATTACCAGTCAATCCTTGTATTTTCCTTACTTATCAAACGGGATCATTGTACCTATTTCCCAAGTTTGTCGTGGGGATTGCATGGACTAGTGCATGTTAAAACATGACTTTCTTTTACTCCATCTAAACTAAGCTGCTGAAATCCTTTGAGGGGCAAGAAGAGGTCCCAGAGAGCGTGGATTGTGTCGCTTAGTTATATGTGTGACTCCAGAGCTGAGCAAAGACTCGGGCACATAGTATGCATCGCACTCTGTATGTATCAGGAGTCAGACATGTATGAGGGGTGGTCTATGGACATACCTTCCTTGAGGGTCATAAGCTTTTATGGTCTACCTAGTTTTAGTCAGGTCTTTTGTCAAATTCCTGAGGGGAACTTGAGGGGGAGTAGGTGGTATCTGTTACATTCTTTTTTTAAAAATTAAAAAAAATTTTTTTAAATGTTTATTTCTGAGGGAGAAAGAGAGAGAGAGAGAGCAGGGGAGGGGCAGAGAGAGAGGGAGACACAGAATCCAAAGCAGGCTCTAGGCTCTGAGCTGACAGAGCCTGACAAGGGGCTCAAACTTGTGAACTGCTGATCTGAGCCGAAGTCAGCCACTTAACCAACTAAGCCACCCAGGCGCCCCAGTGTCTGTTACATTCTTAAGAGGGACCTTATGCCTGAGGGGATTGCTGTGGTCAGCCACTCCCAGCGTTGTTCCAAAATACATGTTTTTCACCACCCCGGGACCTGAGGTCCTAATCTTTCCCTCTCTGCCTACTGCACTGTATCTTTTCCTATCATATTTTCACTCTTTTAGAAAAGGGCCCCCCAGGGGCACCTGGGTGGCTCAGTCGGCTGAGTGTCTGACTCTTGGTTTCCGCTCAGGTCATGATCTCACGGTTCGTGAGTTCGAGCCCCTCATCGGGCTCTGTGCTGACAGCAAGGAGCCTGCTTGAGATTCTGTCTCCCTCTCTCTCTGCCCCTCCCCTGCTCGTTCTCTATCTCTCTCTCAAAATTAATAAAAATAAACTTTAGAAAAGGGCGCCCCACCTGAATGGTATTCTCCTCAGCCTCCACAAAACGTCCTTCATGCTGCCATGACATTACCTTTGTTCATGTATTTCATTCCATTTTGAATGCCTCTTCCTTTCCAGCCTTTAGAAATTTTATCCTTCTTTCAAGATAGAAACTTGCATGCAGAGACCTGCATGATGTCTTTCATGGATTCCCTCACCATCTGCCTTCCATGTGTGTCTTTCCCACTCCTTCCCAAATACAACAGGTCCCAGGTCCCCCCATCCTGTTACTCCCTGGCAACCTGTCCATACCTCCCTCACAGCACTGCATGGACTTGCCGGGTTGGCTTCTGTGACTTATCTTTGCTAGATTATGAACCTCTTGCCAGGAAGATTTGCTTCATTTTTTATCTCCCAGAGTAGGGAACCTGGCAGGCATCCACTCCATTTGATGGGATCACATTGATTTAGTTGGAACTGACAGCAGTTTGTGAAATCATTTGCCTCTGCTGCTTCTCACATTCTTGTTGACCATTTACTCTAATTACCTCTTACTGGAGTGGTAGAGTCAGTTTAGTTTCTTGAGATGGGAAATTAAAACAACAAACAGGATTGAGTGGGGTGGGGCTGCCTGCAAGGTGATTATAAAGGATTTGAAGGCGGTACTGTGGAGACATGCAAATCAGTACCGCAAATCCACCCCACCTTATTCTGAGTTTTGTAGTTTCTAGCATTTTCTTTTGGGAGGAATTAGCCTGATGCATCGAGGGTTGGTCTAACAACCAGCTGACTGGAATATGTGTGAACTCTGTAACTCTTTGGATGACTTTAATTGTCAAAGTGTCTTCTGGGAGAGCCTTAACCATAGGTTTGGTTTTGAAAACAAGCAGGAGGATGAGAAAGCTATGCTGTTCACATGTGTCTGAGTTCACATTGTACTAAAGTTTTTTAAAGCATTTTATAAAGGAGCTTTTAATAAGATAATCATTTTTTTTGTAAAAGCAATACTTAAAAAGAAAATGCTTAATGATTAAGAAAAGATTAGGAATTGGGGGACCTGGGTGGCTCAGTCAGTTAAGCGTCTGACTTCAGCAAATAATTGTAAATGAATTCATCACACTTTGAAGACGCCGCAGGCTTTCAGCTTCGGCTTCAGATCGTGATCTCATGATCAGTTAGTGAGTTTGAGCCCCACATCGGGCTCTGTGCTGACAGCTCAGAGCCTGGAGCTTGCTTCAGATTCTGTCTCCCTCTCTCTCTGCCCCAGAGACACTCACACTCTGTCTCTCTCAAAAGTAAATAAAAAGATTTTTTTTTTAATGTTTTTTAAAGAAAAGCTTAGGCAGGGGCACCTGGCTGGCTCAGTCTGTGAGCGTATGACTCTTGATCTTGGGGTTCTGAGTTCAAGCTCTACGTTGGGTACAGAGATTACTTAAAAGAAGAAATTAGAACAAGGACATCTGGGTGGCTCAGTTCTTTAAGCATCCAACTTCAGTTCAGGTCATGATCTCACGGGTCGTGGGTTCGAGCTCTGTGTTGGGTTCTGTGCTGACAGCTCAGAGCCTGGAGCCTGTTTCCAATTCTGTGTTTCCCTCTCTGCCCCTCCCCCACTTGTGCCCTGTCTCTCTCTCTCAAAAATAAATAAATGTTAAAAAAAAATTAATAATTAAGATGATTGTGTTCTTATTATGTAAATATGCAATTTGGGATATCATGTCTTACCATTTTGATACACATATGCTTTTTTTTAATTTTTTTTTAACGTTTATTTATTTTTGAGAGAGAGAGAGACAGAGCATGAATGGGGGAGGGTCAGAGAGAGAGGGAGACACAGAATCTGAAACGGTCTCCAGGGTCTGAGCTGTCAGCACAGAGCCCGACGCGGGGCTCGAACTCACGGATCGTGAGATCATGACCTGAGCCGAAGTCGGACGCTTAACCGACTGAGCCACCCAGGCGCCCCAATACACATATTCTTGTTAACATATGTTGTTTGGCATTCAACAAGGATTTCCTCTTGGGGAACCAGAGTGCCAGGTTTTAGGTCTGTTACTAATTGTGTGACCCTGGGTATGCTGTTTAATCTCTAGAATTTAGTTTCGTTAGCGACAAAATGCTAATTTGGATGACGTAACTGCTAAGATCCTTTAGGGCTCACAAATTCTGAGTTTGTAACATCATGTAAATTAAAATGTGCAGTTCTGGTCTCCCTTTATTTTATTTTTTAAATTAATTAATTAATTAATTATTATTATTGTTGTTTTTAAGTAAGCTCTAGGCCAACCATGGGGCTTGAATTCATGACCCTGAGATCCAGAGTCACATACTCTACCGACTGAGCCAGCCAGGCACCGCTGTTCTCCCTTTATCTCAAAAATTAGAAAAGCAGAGCTCAGAGAGACTTAACAATGTTAACGGTATTTCGGAGACAGAATTTGGTGTTTCGGAGCATGAGTTCTAGGGACGGAATGCCTGGGTTTGAATCTCGCTCCCACTTTTGCTTGCTCTGCGACGTTAGACAAGTTGTGTAAATATTTTGTGCTTCTTTTATCACCTATAAAATGGGCGATGTTGATGAATGATACCTGTGTGATAAGGTTGATGCAAAGATCTATCAATTAGCATGTGTTAAATGCTAAGAGCGGTGCCTGATTCATCAGAAGTATTAAATGTCATTTCCCACCTTGACCCAATATCCCACACCAGATAACAAAACAAAGGGTCCAGGAACCAAGTCTCCTGGCTGCACGAACAGTACATTTTACACTGTACCACATGCCCTCTAATGGCGTGCTTTAATTAACTATCAACACATATACAAACAGAGAGACTGAGTCCACTATGTATTCTGTGCTGTGCTAAGCACCTTACCACCTTTTCTCTTCATTTCTCACAGTGATCCTGTCAGGTGAGTGTTTTTCAGTTACAGCACCTTACCTGCAATCTCAGAATGACAGAGGCCCCGAACACTGAAAATGCTTCATTATTCATTGGATGACTTCACTGGAACTCCTTTGCAGGCAAAAATCTGACTTGAATGGACATAAAGCAATGTATAGACTTCCATTTAGTGTGAACATGAGCATGATTCACTAGAGAAAGTAAACGTTTTTATAATGAAGAGCTGTCTCAAATCCCCTGGAGATGTTAATATGCATTGTTAGGTTGTTAAATAATACATAATGTTTGCACTGCATTCCCTTTTATTATTTGAAACTTCTAAATTGTATCTTTTTAGGGTGACACAAATGTTTTATAACTGGGGTGCCTGGGTGGCTCAGTTCAGTGACCGACTCTTGATTTCGGCTCAGGTCGTGATCTCACAGTTCATGGGACTGAGTCTGCATCAGGCTGCCAGCATAGGGCCTGTCTGGGACTCTCTCTCTCTCTCCCTCTCTCTCTCCGCCCCTCCCCCCCACTCTCTCTTTCTCTAAATAAATAAATAAATAAACTTAAAAGCGTGTTTTATAACTGTGAGGACAGTTGTACAATTCTGTCAATTTACTTAAACAATCGCTGCGGGCACCTGGGTGACTCAGTGGGTGGAGCGTCTGACTCTTGCTTTTGGTTCAGGTCATGATCCTAGGACAATGGGATCGAGCTCAGCGTTGGGCTCCATGCTGGGTATGGAGCCTGCTTGCAATTCTTTCTCTCTTCCTCCCTCTGCCTCCTCCCGCTCATGCTCTCTCTCTCTAAAACAAATAAACAAACAAATAAGTAAATAAAAGTACACATACATTTGAAAATACATATATCATTGAATTGGGTGTGCCTGGCTAGCTCGATCAGTGGCACATGCGACTCTTGATCTCAGAGTTGTAAGTTCAAGGATGTTGGGCATAGAGATTACTTAAAAATAAAATCTTAAAAAAAAAATCACTGAATTGTACACAGAAAACACATCAATGTACATAATATTTAAATTTTACCTTAATAGCACTATGTTCAAAAGGTCATTATGGAAAGATAAACATACATAATTATTAGGAACAAAAAAATTAATTAAGGAACACCTGTAACCTTTCAAGTTTAACGTCCCCGCTGACCATGGTGTTTGGTGTTTTAGACTGAAGCTAGACTTGGATGATAAAAGGACTTGAGTGCTGTCTACACAGGATTTGAATCTGTGATGACATGTGAGTGAATTTGATAGCAGTTTTCACAAAAGAGAAAGAAACCACACACACAACATACACAAAATAGACTAAAAAAGAGTAGTAAAAAGAATTTTCAAAAAATTAATGAAATTGAATAATTCCAAATACTGCTTCTTTTATCATTTTTCTTGAATCACCCCATTCCATCAGAATTCATTTCCTCCTTATGGGCCTCCACAGACTTTTATGATTCTGTAAGGAAACTTAACAATATAGTCTAGTCATCTGAATTTGTTTTATAGAATAGTAAGCCCCTAGACAGCAAGGATAGTTCTATTCATTTTTGTATTACTTGTGGTTCATAAAGATGCTTAAATAAGGGTCTAATGAGTATCTGAATTATATTGAAGGACCACTTCCTCAGTAAAAGTTTAGACATGAAAAGTCTATATTTTTCTCCTAAATTCCAAAATACTTCTGATCCCGAGTTTTGACTAAGAGATTATAGGTCACTATTACCACACCAGTTCTACAAAAACAGATGGTTGGAAATGTTAAGTTACTTACTTGTTCAAGATGACACAGCTATTAAATGGTGGAGCTGGTGTTCCAATCTGTGTCTGGTAAACTTAGAACCCAAACCTCTATCTGCTCCTCTTGAAGAGATCTGTAACTGTGGGTACAAAATTGACACATAAATAATCTTGATTTAAAAAAATTCCCTGTAATATATCAATGTTATAGACATTTAAATTTTTTTTTCTAAGAGTTGAAGATTTTCTTAACATTTTTGGTTAGAATATTAGTTAACCTGCTTTCTTCGCTTCAGAACTTACCAGCTCTATCAGACTGCTCAAAACTATGGAGTCTTTATTCTTTTATTTGTCTCCTCTTTTAAAACTGTAAGCAATTACCTGAGCTAACCTCAACAGACAGAATTAGATAAGATAGTATGGAAAAAAACCAAAAAAACCAAAAATAGAAACTTTATCACCAATTGGGTTTTCTTTTTTTATCAAGCTCTTTAACAAATTATCTCCCCAAGCCCATCTTCTCCTGATACAATTGGGTCTCTTACCATGATGTGAGGTCACAGGATGAACTGTCAGATTTGAAAAGCAATAAATACAGTGCAGTCCAGTTTCCTGGGAAAGATCGAATGTTTTGAGTTTGACTTCCTTTCTATCCCTAAAAAACATTTCAGAAGGAAAAGATTGATGGATTCCTCATTGGTCTTTTTCCTTTGTATGTTTTGTTAGTTGTGTTTTTTTTTAAGCCAGGCTGTGAAAAGTTGTTGTTCATTAATGAAACTCAGAAAGTAGTCAAGCCCCTTTGAAGTTTAAGACAGCATCTGTTCCACTGTCCAAAGAGAGTAGAGAAATTAACATCTCCATCACATGAGTTTCAATGTAATTCAAGTTATTACCACCCAGAAGTTGCAGGTGCAAGAATATAGCTAGCTTTGTTTTATGAAGCATATTCATGTGTGTGTGTGTGTGTGTGTGTGTGTGCACCCACGTACAAAATAATGACCAGGTCTTATAAAATGCGTATTTTAAAAGGTAAATTACAAATGCGTTCATATTTTTTTTGCTTTCTTTTTGTTTTTTAATTTAAATTCATGTTAATTAGCATATAGTGTAGTATTGGTTTCAGTAGAATTTAGTGATTCATCACTCACACATAACACCCAGTGCTCATCCCAACAAATGCCCTCCTTAATGCCCATCACCCATTTAGCCCAATTCCTTACCCACCTCTCCTGCAGCAGCCCTCAGTTTGTTCTCTATATTTAAGAGTCTTTTATGGTTTGCTTCCCTCTCTGTTTTTATATTATTTTATTTTTCTTTCCCTTCCCCTATATTCATCTGTTTTGTTTCTTAAATTCCACATATGAGTGAAATCATATATTTGCCTTTCTTTGATTGACTTATTTCACTTAGCATAATACATTCTAGTTCCATACACATTGTTGCAAATGGCAAGATTTCACTCTTTTTGATCGCCAAGTAATATTCCATTATATATATATATATATATATATATATATATATATATATATATACCACATCTTCTTTATCCATTCATCAGTTGATGGACATTTGGGCTCTTTCCACAATTTGGCTATTGCTAATAGTGCTGCTATAAACATTTGAGTACAAATGCATTCATATTAAGTTAAAATTGCTCTTCGAATGGAATTTTTCTTTATGTCAAATGACGTTAGTTTTTATAGATCCATTAATTCTCCTGACACAAACACTGCTTTGTTAATTTATGTATAATTTCTTAAGGTAATCATAATCATAATCATAACCGCCAAAAATAAGGTAAGCTTCTACTTCTAAGAAGATAGAGTAGATATATTTTTCTTTATTTCACCTACAAAGTACAACCGAAACCTTGAAATTATAGATAAGACAAACAAAGGAAACCTTAAAAAGTCTGTTTCTGGAAAATAGAATAGAGACAGAAAAAAAAAAAAAAAACAACCCAAAGCAAAAGAAATAGAGTTCTAGCAAAAATGGTAGAAGTGTGTGTGTGTGTGTGTGTGTGTGTGAGACAGCCAAAATGGAAATCTGTGGGACTATCATGAAAGATCTAATATTTGTGAAAAGGAGATGTTCATGACAATTCTAAAAGGTCAAAGTTAAAGGGACACAAAGGGAAATAAGGTTTTTACATTTCACTCAAGTTGATAAAATTTCAACACCAGTATTCTGTGATAAATTAGATATATGTAATGTAGTATCTATGGCAACCGTTAAAAAAGATATATAAAGAGATAAATTGAAAAAAACTATAAATAGATCAAAATAGCATTTTTAAAAAATGTTTAAGCAATCCATAGGAAGGAAAGGAAAAAAGACAGAAGTGAAAAACAGATAGAACAAAAAGAAAAGAAAATTTCAAATGGTGGACTTAAGCCCCAACATATCAATAATAACATTAAATGTAAATGGTCCAAATATGCCAGTTGTAAGATACAAATAAGCAGAGTAAATGAAAAACATGGTGCAAGTATGTACGGTCTACAAGAAACTTACTTCCAATATAATGATATAGGTAGGTTAAAAGTAAACGAAAGGAAAAAGATATATCGTGGAAACATTAAAAGAAAGCAGGGGCACCTGGCTGGCTCAGTAGGAGCATATGACTCTGGTTCTTGGGGTTCTGGGTTAGAACCCCACACTGGGTGTAGACATTACTTTAAAAATAAAATCTTTAAAAAAACATTAAAAGAAAGCAGAAATATCTGTATTAGTATCAGCTAAAGTAGATTTCAAGGCAGTAAAAGTTATGATATGCTAAGAGGTATATTACATAATGGAAAAAGATCAATCTGCAAAAAAAAAGGAATCCTAAATGTGTATGCATCAGACAACAAGAGCTTCAAAATCTGTGAAGGAAAAAATAATAAAATTGAAAGGAGAAATAGACAAATTCACACTTCCAATCTCTCTCTCAACAACTGGGAGAACCAGACAGAAAATCTGAAAAACAGTACAACTCAACAACACAATCAACCAACAGAATCGAATCAACATTTATAGAACACTTTGTTCACCAAGAGTGGAATATATTCAAGTGTTCACAGAAAATATTGCTAGGTGGGCCATACCATGGACCATAAAACAGATCTCAAAACATTTAAAATAAATGAAATCACACAGAATGTGTTTTCTGCTACAATGGAGTCAAACTAGAAATTGATAACAGAAAGGGAAGAAAATAACCAAACATGTGGAAACTAAACAATATACTTTTAAATAATCCATGGGTCAAAGAGGAACTTTCAAGGTAGATAAGAAAATATACTGGATGGAATGAAAATAAAAATACAGCATATCAAAGCATGTGGGGAGTAGTTAAAATGGTGTTGAGAGGGAAATTTACAGTGTTCTACATGCATGCTTTAGAAGAGAAGAAATATCTAAATAAATATGAGAAATTTTTAAAAATTCTTACATAGTAATTTAGATTAATTTATAAGTTCTTATAATTCCAATAGTTGCTACTTTATTTTATTACTACTAATTTACAAGTTTATATGACTAAGAGACAAAAAAGGATATTGCTAACTGACAAAATAAATAACAAATAAAAAGTATAGGAAACACAGAAGTACCTATAAGTTTACTACTAAACAGAATAAAGTAGCAACTGATATTAAATTGCTATTGTGGCTTTCATTTGGTGTGTATCACCCATCATTTCAAATTTCTGTTAGCTTTTTTTCTTAAAAATTTCTTTTGCTTGGCTTTTTTGTTTGCAAAAATGTGTCTGTTTAGGGAAAAAATGGTAGAAATGTGTGTGTGTGTGTGTGTGTGTGTGTGTGTGTGAGATAGCCAAAATGGAAAACTAGCTTTTTATGTGAGTAAACTTCATACATTTATGCTTATTATATTGCCATTTTAAAATATAATTAGACTTATTTTTACCTCTGGTTTCATATATTCTATTTATCATACAATTATATTTGTGGAAAGAAAAATGACATTTTTTTTTATAACATTGGGTTTTTAAAAGTTTTTATTAAATCCAGCTGAGTTTTTAAAAAAGTAAATTCTGGGGTGCCTGGGTGGCTCAGCCAGTTAAGTGTCCGACTTCAGCTCAGGTCATGATCTCACGGTCCATGAGTTGGAGCCCCACATCAGGCTCTGTGCTGACAGCTCAGAGCCTGGAGCCTGTTTCAGATTCTGTCTCTCCCTCTCTCTGACCCTCCCCCGTTCATGCACTGTCTCTCTCTGTCTCAAAAATAAATAAACATTAAAAAAAAAAAAAGTAAAGGGGCACCTGGGTGGCTCAGTCGGTTAAGCGGCTGACTTCCGCTCAGGTCATGATCTCGCGGTCCGTGAGTTTGAGCCCCACGTCAGGCTCTGTGCTGACAGCTCAGAGCCTGGAGCCTGTTTCAGATTCTGTGTCTCCCTCTCTCTGACCCTCCCCTGTTCATGCTCTGTCTCTCCCTGTCTCAAAAATAAATAAAACGTTAAAAAAAAAAAAAATTTAAAAAAAGAAGTAAATTCTATGCCCAACGCACGGCTTGAACTCAAGATCCCGACGTCAAGAGTCACATCCAAGTGAACCATCCAGGTGCCCCAGAAAAATGACATTTTAGATTTGTGCACTTTGCATACTTCACATTGGTGCCTCTGTGTGGAATTAATGTATGATCAGAAGACCTGTTTATAAATACTGAGAACCTGAACAATGGACTGGTAGGTGAGATACAAAAGGGAGATTAGATTTGAGAAATGTATAGAAAATAAAAGTAAAACAACTTGAATCTTAGTTGAATGAGGGAAGTGGCAGACAAAAAGATTACTTCACGAGCTCTAGCTGGGAGGACTTACCAGAGGGTGTCAGCATACAACCCAAGTATGGAGTACAGTTGCCCCGAATGTGCCATTCCTCTCCCTGTAGATCCAGTCCCCTAGGGGCTCGTTGGAAAATTACACTTTCCACCCCTTTGATGTCAGCTTTGTCCACGTGACTTGTTTAAACCAATGAACTGGGAGCAAAAGCGTGGTGTCACTTCTGAGCAGAAGCGGCCCAAATCCAGCCTCCTCTGCCACCTTCTCTTCCTTTGAATGTCCCAGGCAGGAGCTGTTCTCTCAGCCTGGACACCAAAGTAAAGAGCCATGAAGCAAAGCCTCAGTCAATGACACAAATACATTGAGAAATAACCTTTGCTTTCATAAGTCACTGTGATTTGGGGTCTTTTTTGTACCGTAGTATAACTTAGCCTCAGCTGACTAATATATGCCGATGAGTTTCCTTATTATCCTGTCAGAACATGTTATTTCTATGAGCCATAGGTATTGACGCCACTTTTTCTCGTACACTCAAGACTTGCATGAATGGGATGATATATAGCAAGTGAATAAAGGTTTAGAATATTTGAAATTGGGACTGCCTAGTAAATCCTCCCTATATGGTCAATTTACTTAAAGAATGTGGATATATGGGTGGGTGGGGAGAAAGAGTTTATATATATCTGTATATATTTCTTTATATATTATGTTTATATTATTATACACATTTATATTATGTATTATATATAATTATATTTATCTCACCTTAATGATATTATTTGTATAGCAACAGAAAACATTTTTGTTAGTCTCTACAAAGAATAGGAATATGTGTGAAAGTTAAGAATTAGCACAGTTTATGCCAATTTGTTTAAACAATTATTTTTAAACCACAATCATTTTTCCCCACTGATCCTAATGTCACCATTTCCCCCCAAAATAAAAACTTTTAGCCTTTTAGATTATAGCCTATATTTCAAAATATAAATAGGAATATTTGGAGACAGACAAAAGAGGAAAGAACCTTTGGAGACTGATCTAATCGTACTTGGGTGAGTTACTGTAGATGTTTGAGGATGATTAAAATTTCATCTATCAAAATAAAAATAAGCCGGGCACCTGGGTGGCTCAGTCGGTTGAGCATCCGACCTCGGCTCAGGTCATGATCCCATGGTTTGTGGGTTCGAGCCCCACGTCGGGCTCTGTGATGACAGCTCAAAGCCTGGAGCCTGCTTCGGATTCTGTGTCTCCCTCTCTCTCTGCCCCTCCCCTGCTCATGCTGTCTCTGTCTCTGTCTCTGTCTCAAAAATAAATAAAACATTTAAAAAATAAATAAAAATAAGCCAATGACAGTTATTGTTCAAGAATAATGTTTTGTAGAAGATATAAACATTAGACTCCCTTTTTTCCTTGCTCCTTCCCTCCTTTTATATAAATATATATATTTTTTAGGATCTACATATACCGGGCAGTGTGCTAGATGCTAGGGATTAATCAAAGAATAGGGCAGAGCCTGTCCCTGACTAAAATGAATTACATGTTTTAAATAGGCAGGACACATTCCTTCCTCATCTAAACAAGGCACAAGAGGGGCGCCTGGGTGGCTCAGTCGTTTGAGCGTCCAGCTTCAGCTCACGTCACCATCTTGTGGTTCGTGGGTTCGAGCCCTGAGTGGGGCTCTGTGCTGACAGCTCAGAGCCTGGAGGCTGCTTTGGATTCTGTGTCTCCCTCCCTGCCCCTACCCTGCTCGTGCTCTGTCTCTCTTTCCCTCTCAAAAATAAACATTAAAAAATTATGCAAAAAAAAATAATAAACAAGGCACAAGATTTTCAACAAACTTGCAATCTTCACCGAGAAAAGCCAAGTCACCCTCAGGTGTAGCTGGCCAGTTAGAGGCCACTGAAGAAACAGAAAGTTGTTGGCCTTCTCCAATTTGGGTTTTCCCACTGGCAAAAGGAGAGACCGCCTGTATAAACAGTGATTCCAAGAAGCCAATGCCTGTGGCAGAGTACTTTATTAAGTGAAATGGTGGAAAGCCATTATTTAGTTAAAAGGCAAAACGGAGCATTTGAGAAGACACTGGACTGGAGCAGAAACAAAGCGTGGGGTTCCTTCTGCAAGTCGGGTAACCTTGGGCAAATCATGTCTTCTGAGTTCAAGTTCTTCGTCTGCGAAACAGAAGTAACGAGATCAGTTTTATCTTCTCATAGCGTTGTTAGGAATATCAAATAGACACAGGTAATGTTCACTGCAAATGTATCTTGCTCTTTTTATTTAAAAATTATTTATTTATTGTTTATTTTAGAGAAAGCCGATGTGCATGTGCGAGCCGGGTAGAGGGGCAGAAGGAGACAGAATCCTGTGCGGGCTCTGCACGGAGCCCAACACAGGGCTTGATCCCATGACCCTGGAATCATGACCTGAGCTGAAGTCACAGGTTGGACCCTCAACAGACTAAGCCACCCAAGGTGCCCTTTGCTCCTTTTATTTTAAATCTTACCATTTCCTTCTCCACCGCCTTTTCCTGCAGTTTTTGTCTATGTAAACAAGTAGCATAAGTCTGGGTTGGCTCCTCCCAGAACATCTAATACTACTGCATTAGGTCCATCATATTATAGGTCAGTCAGTAGCCAATATTTTTTTAATATCTATTATTTTTAAGGCTTCACATCAAGTGCTCCAAGAGACACAAAAGTGAATGGCACAACTGCTTTGGCATGACAGAAACTCTAGTTTTTGCTTTGGTTTGTTCTTAAGATTTTATTTTTGAGGGGCGCCTGGGTGGCTCAGTTGGTTAAGCGGCCAACTTCGGCTCAGGTAATGATCTCATGGTCCGTGAGTTTGAGCCCCACGTCAGGCTCTGTGCTGACAGCTCAGAGCCTGGAGCCCGTTTCAGATTCTGTGTCTCCCTCTCTCTGACCCTCCCCTGTTCATGCTCTGTCTCTCTCTGTCTCAAAAATAAATAAACGTTAAAAAAAAAATTTTTTTTTTAAAAGATTTTATTTTTGAGTAATCTCTATACCCAATGTGGGGCTCAAACTTACAACCCTGAGGTCAAGAGTTACAGGCTCTATGCTTGAGCCAGCTGAGTGCCCCCAGAAGCTCTAGTTTTAAGAATTTATCCCAAGGGATGGGGCGCCTGGGTGGCTCAGTTGGTGAAACATCCGACTCTTCATTTCAGCTCAGGTCATGATCTCAGGGTCATGGGACGGAGTCCCATGTCAGGATTGTGCTGGCAGCATGGAGCCTGCTTGGGATTCTCTTTCCCTCTCTCTCGGCCTGCCCCATTCAAAATCAATAAATAAACTTAATAAAAAAAAAAAAAAGAAGAAGAATCTATGCCAAGGGGATAATGGTACACGACTGAAAAGGTTTAAAATGGAAAACATGTCTTACAATATTTTTGTAATAGATAACGGAGAATAAAATAAACTATTAAGCAAAAGAGATTGGTTAAATATGTTCTGAAGTATTAGTAGCATAGAATAATAAGCAGTCATTTAAAAAGACTACGTAGATCGCTGTAACAATTGAAAAAAAAGGTACAAAAAATAAATGTTCCTCTTTTTGTAACTTCTATACATCAATCCATGTATCTATATGAAAAGATTGGCAACACTTCTGAGTGTCAATTCTCTTTTTACACTCTCTTGTGGTGTGATTCACTTACAACAAATAAGCATCATTTCTACAAAAACAATAAAGCTATTTTTTTAAATCTTTAATATTTATTTATTTTTGAGAGAGAGAAAGAGACAGAGTGTGAGCAGGGGAGGGGCAGAGAGAGAGGGAGACACAGAATCGGAAGCAGGCTCCAGGCTCTGAGCTGGACAACGGGGCTCGAACTCACAAACTGCCAAGACCATGACCTGAGCTGAAGTCAGACACTAACTGACTGAGCCACCGAGGTGCCCCCAAGAAAGCTATTTTCAAAGAACTGAAAGAAAGTGAATGCCATAGGACTAGGCTTCAAGAATTCACAAGCAAAACTAGTGTAAACACACAACTCGTTAGGGATAAGTGTGATGAAAAGAACAGCGTGGAGTCTCATAAAGATAAAGGGAGATGAATAAGGACATCAAGCCAGGCAGAGATAGGAAAAGTATTTTTATTTTATTGTTAATTTCATTATATTTATTTTATTTTATCTTATTTTAGAGAGGAGGGAGGGGCAGAGAGAGAGGGAGAGAGAATCCTGAGTAGGCTCCTCATTGTTAGCACGGATCCCACAATCCTGAGATCATGACCTGAGCTGAAATCAAGAGTCAAATGCTTAACCCACTGAGCCACCCAGGTGCCCTTGAAAAAGTATTTTAGGCAGAAAGGACAAATAGAGGGGTATCTGGGTGCCTCAATCAGTTAAGTGTCTGACTTCAGCTCAGGTCACGGTCTTGCAGTTTGTGAGTTTGAGCCCTGCATCAGGCTCTGTGCTGACAGCTCAGAGCCTGGAGCCTGCTTCGGATTCTGTGTCTCCCTCTCTCTGCCCCTCCCCCACTAATGCTGTCTCTCTCTCTCTCTCTCTCTCTCTCTCTTTCTCTCTCTCTCGCTCTCTCTCTCAAAAATAAATAAACATGAAAAAAAATTTAAAAAAAGAAAAGAAAGGACAAACAGAGTAAGTTATTGGGATGGAAACATGCTCTAACTTGCTTACCATAAGTACACTGTTGTCAAAGAACAAAAAGTCGGTCGAGGAAATCTGAAGATCTAATTGTCTTTATTAAATGATTCATGAGTGGGGCAGCGTCCCATCTAGCAAGCAGAGGGGAGCTCTGAGGAGGTGTAAAAACAGAAGGTTTTCATAGGAAGGAGGTTGTTAACAAAAGAAGTTAACGAAAGAAAAGACTGTTCCAGACAAGGCCACATTCCTTTAGGGAGAAGGGCAAGGGTCTTATTAGATGGATTACCTCATTTTTGGGGGAGATGGAGAGGGCCCGTGTGATAGATTGCCTCATTGGTACTGATCAGAAAATTCTTGACTGACCCCCTAAGACATATATTTCTGCGGGAGGCTGAAACTGCAATTAGGTTAGGTATGATGCCCAGATTTGGTGACTTAGCCTAAGTAACACCATTTTGGACCTGTGGTTTTCTTTCTAACACTGTAAATGGAAAAGTTCGCTATCAGGTTGGAAAGTTTAAGGCCATATCAGACGAAGAATTTGGGCCTTTGCTGAGCTGACAATGAAAAGTGGTGATATTTTAGGTGAATGATATACTCACAGATTGCATGGCATAAAATTTTAGTCTTGCGTGGATGCCTTGGTGTAGCTCCTGGCAGTACAACACTTAGAGGAAAGACCTTATTTCTGAGCCTATTCCCAGGGCTAACAAAAGCTTCCACCCTTGGAGGTCAGGGGTCCGAGGAAGGATGCTGTGGTACCTGATTTCAGGAACAGTGGATGCACTTGGCCGTGTAAGCTGGTACTCCTACAATACATGTGTTCAAGGCCCCTGTCACCAGCTAGACCACAAGACCTGACATATACTGTCCACTTTCTTGTACTCACTAATGTTTGTCCCACATTTGCCTTAATCCCTTTTCTCCAGCTTAACTCTTAGCTCAGGCAAATGGAACCAGAAACCACCTCTCAGGTGATGGCAACTGCCCTGACAAGGTCTCCAGCTGGCCCAGACCACCCAGACTTACTTACTTACTTTCTTTCTTTCTTTCTCTCTCTCTCTCTCTCTCTCTCTCTCTCTTTCTTTCTTTCTTTCTACATTTATTTATTATTGAGAGACAGAGAGACACAGAGCATGAGCAGGGGAGAGGTAGAGAGAGGGGGAGACACAGAATCTGAAGCAGGCTCCAGTCTCTAAGCTGTCAGCACACAGCCCGACACAGGGCTTGAACTCACAAACTGCGAGATTATGACCTGAGCTGAAGTCGATCGCCTAGCCAACCGAGCCACCCAGGCGCCCCCAGACTTTCTGAGCTGAACCCATTTGGTGCCTATGCAGATGGACCATGGAGTGACCTTTGGAATGACCTACCATTACTTTTACATCATTATAATACTAAAAACTCCACCCAAGGAGAAGCCTCAGCCTCACTTACATAACACACAAAGTGTAGGCACGTTTCCTTAAGGCCCATCCAGGACCTTATGCCCATCTTTATATACAATGACAAGCCTTCCCTATCTAACTATTCACCCTAACCCTAAACAAAAAGAACCCATTCACCCTCTCCAGGGGAGCCAGGCTTTGGAAGCCATTCTGTGATCTCTTTGTTTACTGCAAATAAGAGTTTTCTTTGTACAACAACTCAACCTGGGGCAGTTTCTGACTCAGGAGGGAGAGAACTCACCTTGGTTGGTTTGGTTACACCATCACATTAGAGGATGTAGCCTGGAGTAGGAAAAAGGAAGCCAGTTTGATTTATAGATATTAGGCCTTTAGATATATGGCATATCAGCCTTCACTAGTACTCTTGTGCTGAGTCCTGTAAATGTTAGTGGCCAGACTGTAGGACAGATGATTGATAAGCACATAGTAGATGATCGATAAGCTTTTGGGGAATGAATACTTGGCAACAATGAACACAGTAACTCAAACTGGGGAACAAGGACGGAGCGTAGACCAACTTGGCCAGTATTTCCAAGAGACAAACTCTCCTGCTATACTTCCAACTCAGTATCGTCAGTTAAACAGCATAAATTTAGTTATTTGGAAGAGAGTTGGTAAGCCACGTTCAAGTTGTTATATTTAGAATATTTCTTATTTTATTTAGAAATTTAAATTTAATAATGACCCAAGAAATAGCAAATGTATCTCTCTTCTTTGCTCTAAAAGCAGAAGTGTAAATATTTATCTCAGTTAACCATTTATTTGTGGACACTCCTACCAAAGAAACTTGCCAGAAGCCTGGGCATAAAAACCCTTGATTCAATCAGGCCTGAATCACTGACTCATTGTGTATGACCTGGGGCAAGTCACTTGACCTCTCAGAACATTCAGCAGGAAACACAGGTGTAAAGCAAGAGTGTGCTGAAAACCAGATGCTCCATCTAAGTTGGCTTCTAAGTTGGTAAATACGTCGTGGAAGAAAAAGAACATTGAATTCTTTCAAAGAAGTATTTTAAATTTGGCGTTTAATTCTTAAACATGGGGCTTCTTAGAACTTGGTGAATACTTAGATAGCAAATTCCTTATGAACTGCATACTTACTTCTGGTACTCAACTTTATTGTAAAAGGATTTTCTTTAGGAATTAAAAACCAAATCTGCAGCTTTTAAATCTTTGAGGTTTGCAGGTTTTGAACTTTTTGAAATCTGAGCAATGCTAGTGATGAAGTTTTGGGGTCCTGGGGGGGTTGTGGGTCTGGAGCCGATGGCCAAGAAAGAATTCCTGAAGACGTCTTTGGTGCAAAAAAGGTGATTTTATTAAAGCATGGGGACAGGACCAATGGGCAGGAAGAGTTGCATGGGATCCTGATGGGTAACTCATTACATGCCCTCAGGTTGGGAGGGGGTCAGGGATAGAGTAAGTCTCTAAAGAATTTTGGAAGCAAAGTTTCCAGGACCTTGAGGGGTTACCTGTTGTTAGGAAAACATCATTTATTACTGTTTTGTAAAACCTCAGTCATGAGACCCTTCAGATGTATATCAGGGGTCCATAAGTTGGAGTCCAATTGCCAGCATATCCTGGGCTAGCTGAGATAAAGGAAGTATATTTAAAGGATCCTCAAGATTGGGATAATTAAGCTAAGTTTCTCTTTGGCCCCTAGCAAAGTGTCATCCTCCAGGCAGCTGAGCTCCTAGAGGGAGGTCACTCTGCCAGTTTCAAGGACTTGTCAATGGGTTATAGGCAGTAAGGAATTTAATTTTTAATTGCCTTAGTTTCCCACATTACCATGCCAAGCATTTAAGCCCCTTTCCTTTGTTCTTGGGCAGCCAGGATTGTCTGAGAAATATCACACATATTCCACCTGGGGTGGGGGGGGCTGGTGTGCTAGCTTGTTCTTTGCCCCTTAGCCTGCCTCATGCTCCCTCATCAGTAAAAATAGGAGCAAAAAGCCCTCTAGGACTGGGAAGACTGAATATCTCCATAGCAGCGAAGGAGCAAGTTCTTAGATACTTATATTTCAACCTAACGTTTTCAATGACACCAATAATTTTGGTTAAAATTGCTTGCACACTTATCAGAGTTTTAGGTGGATAATTTTATTTACTTCTCACATGAACTTCTAAAGTCAAGTTTTCCTACTATACCCATTTTACAGAGAGAGAAACTGAGGCTTTGAGAGATTAAGTGATTTGCCCAAGACCATATAGCATTGCCCGAGACAGGTGGTGGGAGTTTAGAGCTCTCACTTTCACACTTGGTATTACCTGCCTTGGGGTGGAAATCAATGGATTAATATGCCAGCAGATAACGTATTGATTAGATAAGCCTCATCAAGACAAAGATGCTGGCTTTAAAAGAGATATTCTTTGGAACTCACAATTCAGCTGTATTTTGCAAAAGAGGCATTTTTACTCTTTTGTTATCCAATCACAGGGACAAAAATCGAATCTTAAAGAGCTATGTGTAAAAAGCCCAGGAAATGATCTCTTCATCTCTAAAGCAGAAGTTCCCAAGCTTCAGAGTGCCTAAGAATTACCTGAGGAATCTTTCAAAATAGGCTCGTCCCCAGGACTCGCTGCTATGAATTTGCATGAAGGAGGTCTAGGGTTTGAACATGAGTCTGTAGTTTTAAAAGCAGCCAAGTAATTGCAGGGGAGGCCGCCCTCAGTCCACACTTTGAGTTCTGCAATTTCTTTTCACCTCGGATTCTTGGAGATACCTGGCTTTTCAAAACAAACAATAAGGCTACTTCCCAAATTGCTTAATAGCAGCCTGACAAATTTGGTGTGAACAAACAACAGGTGCTATCTGCAAGAGGTGAGTCAGGACCCGAATCAGAATGTGTACTGGTTCTTGGCCTACGCGTAAATACGTAGATGGAACCCTGGCCTATTGAGTTCTCAAAACCAGCGACCTGGGCTGAACTCTGAAACTTTAAAATCCTCGAAAAAAAAAAAAAAAATGCTATGGGTGAGGACGTGTGCATAATTCAGAAAAATGGAATTCTTTTGAATAGCATCACAATTCCTTGCTTTTAACCCCAAATTATCCTGATACCTGTGGTAGGCAGGAAGTGACTAAGGCCATGCATATGGAGTGACGCCTCTTAATGGTATTTTTAGGACTGAAGGTGGCGGTACGGGTCTCAGGTGCCATTGGAATGGTAATTCTGCTAATTGGGTCTTGGAGCTAACACCTCTCTTGGAGAAAGGTAGGAAGTCTCACTTTACTGAATTGGTTCAGGGTTTTTCCTTCCAAGGATTTCAGCCACCTGTATTTGAAGGCAGGCTTCTCACCCTGAAAGTTTGGATGTTGTTGTTTTTCTAAAAGGATAAAAGCAGTTCTCAATGCCTGAGGAAGGCTAAATGGGATGGATTCTTGAAAAACTTTGTATTTCTTGGTTCCTATTCTTCTCGGGTAGCTTTCTCCCAAATACCTAGGAGTCCTTTGAGATTTCCCCTCTCCCAATTTAGGCTTTAAAAAGAAAATTAGTGTGAATCATTAGAGAAAAGAAAAGGTTCACTTAGGGTTCCCCCCCCCCCTTTGTCTTCTTTTTAAAGCTTTAAGTATATGATGTAACGAATTAGGAAGATGTGATATTTTCAAAGACTGAATAATACTTCTTTTGGACAAGGGAATTTTTAGTTCCTCCATGAACAGATTTTGGAGAAAGCAATCTGTGAACCCCCTGAAATAGTATGGAAAAATTTGAGTGAATATTCACTTTTCTGGGAACAGGGTCAGTTTTTTTCTTAATTATAAAAACGGGTTCCTTCTACCTAGAAAACTTTAACAACTAGTAAGAAATAAATTAGTTTAGAATAAGAAATACGAATATGGAATCAGAAATAACATTAGTTTATAGAAATTAAGCATATCTTTTCTAAGATTTTAAAAAGCTGGAAAGTTTGTTAATCTTTTCAGGACTAAGGTGAAAATCTCCAAGGCAGATCATTTAAATAATATGGCTACTTAATCTAATTTCACAATTAAGACTATTAGCAACTGCTTGTGGACACAGATATTATAACATCTTCTCCTTAGTCATTAGGATTAGGATTAAAATATCAAAGGACAAGTAGACTACACATTTCCCTTTGAGTAACACTTTCTGCTTTTATCGATTTGTCACGTAAATAATAAATCCTCATTGACAGAAATTGTTGGCATTCAAATCAAGGAGGATAAATGGTTTTGTCCTTTTCTGTAATCTGAGTCAGAAAAATCCAAATTATAAATGTGTTATTTACACTGTATAAAGAATTTGCTCCCCCTCCAATCCAATACATAGGAGCCTGGAGGTAATTAAAAAAATTAAAATTTATATAAAATAATTTTAAAAATTATCAAAACATTTTGATAGACCAATAATATGAAAGTAAAGCTCCCACATATTCAGTGGTTTAAGGTGCAGTTCCAAAAGATAAAGTTTTCTTTCGATATATGTAATTAAATAAACTCTATATTCAATGTGGGGCTACAAATCACTATCTTACTCACATGCTCTACTGACTGAGCCAGCCCAGCATCCCTCTTTATTCTTTCTTAATGTTTATTTATGCTTGAGAGAGAGAGAGAGCATGGGAGAGGCAGAGAGAGACACACACACACAGAATCCGAAGCAGTCTCCAGGCTCCGAGCTGTCAGCACAGAGCCCGACGCGGGGCTCGAACTCAATGAACAGTGAGATCAAGACCTGAGCCGAAGTCAGACACTCAACCGACTGAGCCAACCAGGCACCCCAAGTCATATAATATTTTAAAGATAGTTTCCTCAATCATGGAAAGGAATGTTAGAAGGTGGTTACAAAGAGTGTCTGATGAGAAAGGGATTTCCATCCCTTTTCTTTCATTTGAATAATCCTTACAACATAATTCTAATAATAATCAGGATGTAATCTGAAATGATCAACAATTGATAATTTACTACTCTGATATGGTAAGATCTTCAAAAACTATAATAAAATATAAACTATCCTCTTCTACCTTTATCAGTGAATCAATAAGTATTTGGTCTTTTCCAATGTGTTTATTCTAATTTCCTGGATGTCTGATAGATGCTTCCATATCTCCCTATATTCACATCTTCAAATTTAGTCATAAACACAGTTAGCCATACCCTTTTCAAAATTTGGTCTGAATGAAAAAGAGAGCCTCAAAGTTTAGCCTTGGAATTAACACGAAAAGTAGTCTGCTATCTATGTGATTCTGGAAACTCCTTCACATTATCCAAACTGGGATCTAGAAAACTAAATTCCAGTTCAATCTCTTTCCATTTTTGCACAGCTCAGACTCACAAACTTCTATGTTTTGTAAAGCTGAAAAATGTTGTGTTTTAATCCCTACTGGGGCACAGTCTTAGGGTTTAGAGAATGTTACATCTCAAATGTATGTAGAATAAGGAAATACAGGGGCGCCTGGGTGGCTTGTCGGTTAAACGTCCGACTTCAGCTCAGGTCATGATCTCATGGTCTGCGAGTTCGAGCCCACGTCGGGCTCTGTGCTGACAGCTCAGAGCCTGGAGCCTGTTTCAGATTCTGTGTCTCCCTCTCTCTCTGACCCTCCCCTGTTCATGCTCTGTCTCTCTCTGTCTCAAAAATAAATAAACGTTAAAAAAAATATTAAAAAAAAAAAAGAATAAGGAAATACATCAACATTTGAAAATCCTGCATTACTCAGTGAAAGGGTATTTTCCAAAGAATCAATTCACAATGTAAATTCATGAATGGTTGTAAAGGATGCATTTAAATTGTAAAGTAAACCAACAGATTTTAATGTAACAGAGTATACAAAGTTCATTCCTATTGTTTTATTTTTTATTTACATTACTATTGTTTCAGATACAACATTGCAATTTACCTTTATAAAATTACTATTTGGGAGCGCCTGGGTGGCTCAGTTGGTTAAGCTGTTGGTTAAGTGTCTGACGGGCTCAGGTCATGATCTCACGGTTCCTGAGTTCAAGCCCCACCTGGGGCTCACTGCTGCCAGGGCAGAGCCTCCTTTGGATCCTCTGTCTTCCTCTTTCTCTGCCCTGCCCCCACAAATAAATAACATTAGAAAAATAAAATAAAAATAAAATTACTATTTGTTGGGATGCCTGGCTGGCTTAGTCATAGAGCATGAGACTCTTGATCTTGGAATCCTGAGTTTGAGCCCCACATTGAAAAAAAATTATTATTTTTATTACTTAAAAAAAATTATTGGGGTGCCTGGGTGGCTCAGTCGGTTGAGCATGCTACTTTGGCTCAGGTCATGATCTCACAGTCCGTGAGTTCGAGCCCCGCGTCGGGCTCTGTGCTGACAGCTCAGAGCCTGGAGCCTGCTTCATATTCTGTGTCTCCCCCTCTCTCTACCCCTTCCCCACTCATGCTGTCTCTCAAAGATGAATAAACGTTAAAAAAAAATTTTAATAAAAATAAAAAATAAAAAAATTATTACTGGTCAAGTTTTGACATAGTGCCAAAGAATATCTAAAAAGACGACTAAGATACTTCTCTAGTTTCCAATTACATATCTGTTTGAAGCCAGATTTTTTTATATACTTCAGTCAAAACAACAATTGGATGTTAAAGCAAATATGAGAATCCAGCTGTCTGCTATTAAGCCAGATAGTAGAGATTGCAAAAATGGAAAACGATGTTACATTTCACAAAAGCGTTATTAAGTTGACAAGCCATTGTGTTTATTATTATTTTAAATGAACTAGTAAATATTTTAAAACTTTCAGTCAGCTTTTATATCTAATCTGGTAAATATTGATAAACATAAACCCTATAAGCAAAGCTTTGTGAAGTCTGCAATAATTTTTAAGAATGTATAGAGAGGTCCTTTACATCAAAAAGTTGAGAGCCCCTTATGCCTGGAATTGTGAAGGTACCAAATCCTTTTTCTGGAAACTGCCTCTCAGACATAGTGAGCACTTCTTTTGTGATGTGGGAGGAGGGAGATCAGCAACAAGATACTAACTCACATTAACTAAAGTAAAACTCCTACCTCTGAATTTCTTTGCTACGTTGTCTTGTGTAGTCGACAACATAATAAGTAGAAGTTGTATAAGGTAGGAGTTAGGATGTCAAAACCTGAAACACCTGTCATCTGCTGATCCAAATAGCTCATGTTTGGGGCGCCTGGGTGGCTCAGTCGGTTAAGCGGCCGACTTCGGCTCAGGTCATGATCTCGAGGTCCGTGAGTTCGAGCCCCGCGTCGGGCTCTGTGCTGACAGCTCAGAGCCTGAAGCCTGTTTCGGATTCTGTGTCTCCCTCTCTCTCTGACCCTCCCCCATTCATGCTCTGTCTCTCTCTGTCTCAAAAATAAATAAATGTTAAGGAAAAAAATTAAAAAAAAAAAAACAAATAGCTCATGTTTAAAATAGAAGTTATATTTGAAATTAATTATCGAATGTTATTCAGGTGGTTGGTGCTGTAGATTGTGTAACTGAATCTCATGTCCCCTAATTTGCTGCTTGTGGATCAGTACTACATGGCTGGTGGCCATAATTCAGGCCTACGACTCAGAAGGGAATTTTGGTTAAATGTGAAGGTTTGGGTGTATCCATGGGCACAGAGAAATATTCAATCCATGAGATTCAGTGAGATGACAGCAGGAAGCTGAGGTAGGTCAAATAAATGAGCACAGGATAAAACCTCAGTCAATGCTCATCAAGAATAATATACAGAATAGAAAGCCAGGAGAAGGGTACTGTTTTTTGAATACCCACAACGGTTCTATTAGCAACCACTAGGTTACATTTGGAACCCCTAGCTTACATTACCTAAGAGTAGATTTTAGCCCTACCCTTATCTCCTAATATAATTTGACAAATTATATCATCATAACAACAGTGTAAAGCAGGTATTTTCTTCATTTCCCAACTAGGAAATAAAGGTCTAGTGAGGTGAATATGCTTCCAGGATCACACAGATTCCACATCACACAGTCCCAAATCAAAGACAGGGTTTGGATTTCAGGTCTCTCTTGGGGCACCTGGGTGGCTCAGTTGGTTAAGCATCTGACTTCGGCTCAGGTCATGATCTCATGGTTCCTGGGTTTGAGCCCCACATCCGGCTCTGTGTTGACAGTTCAGAGCCTGGAGCCTGCTTTGGATTCTGTGTCTCCTTCTCTCTCTGTCCCTCCCCCACTCAAGCGCATGCTCTCTCTCTCTCTCAAAAATAAACATTAAAAAAGAAAAAAAAAGAAAATCTGATATATTTAAATATATATATATAATATTCTACCCTTGAGGAACTTTCATTTCTGGCTTGAAATTGTACTAGCCTTTTCCCTATTCTCTTGAGGTAGGGGGAACTGATAGAAATGCATGGATGTGTAATGAGGTTTTATATTCATTCACAGTCAGGTAACATTTTACTTTTTCTTTATGGGCCATGAATTGCAAGTAAAAGGGGACAAACAACAAATGTGCTTTTGTTTAATAAAGAAACCCAGTTTTACTAAAGGTTCTTATTGCTGGAACTATTAGCAAAGGGGCAGCTAAGTGCTACTGAGCAAAAATCTGCAATTCTGCATTACAAATAATAAGCATAGACATTTAGAGCTAAGATTGAGTGTTCCTGTGGGGTCCCACAGCTAGACACTTGGCACCCACAATTTTCACCGTACCCGTAAATCGGCTTAATCCGCATTATATGTAAGAGTACATAAGTCAAATAATATGTTTTTTTAAATAAATTTTTTTAGCGCTTTATTTTTGAGGGACAGAGACAGAGCATGAGTGGGGGAGGGGCAGAGAGAAGGAGACACAGAATCCGAAGCAGGCTCCAGGCTCCGAGCTGTCAGCCCAGAGCCCCAGGAGGGGCTTGAACCCACGAACCGCCAGATCATGGCCTGAGCCGAAGTCAGACGCTTAACTGACTGAGCCACCCAGGCGCCCCCCAGATAATATATTTTCAGTTACAACTTAGCCTTTAAAAACTATCATACAACTAAAATTCAAGAAACAGTCTAAGTGGGATGAATCCGGCTCTGAAATTTAAGCCAGTTCCTCAAGAGTTGAATCACCTCAGGCAGTGTTCACACAAAGGCTGAAGCCTTGAAGATTTGTTGGGGAAAATTAGTGAGTGGGTTTCCCCAGACCAGCGTGAAGTCATCAGGCCAGGGCAATGCTTCCCAGAGGTGTAACCGCGGCGGGAGGGGGGGGTGGGTGGGGGTGGTGGTGGTGCGGGTGGGGCGGAAACGCGCGGTACTTTGCAGGTCGGCCCCCGGGGACTGGGTTGGCTGACTACCTGGCCTGGTATTGCAATAAAATTCTTGACCTCTAAGCACATCCCCTAACACCACACCCAGCGCGAACTTGTTGAAAAGCATCGTTCCTAGTTTACTCGGCTTTTCTGTTTTGACTTGTTCCTTATTGTCCAAAATACGTGATAAGGAGCAAGACCCCACTTTTCAAGGCCTAGCTGAGTTCCAAAGCAGTTCACACTTCAGAGGATCCTTGGAAGGCGGGGGGGGGGGGGGGGGGGGGGAAGCAAAGGAAAGGAAAGAAATCTTTTTACCCTGCAATAATTACAGCGGAACCTTCAATGGCCAAATTAGTGAATTTGTAAACCCACTCTCATTTTTTCCTAAACAGTGCCACCTAGTGTCCACTTTAAGTCATCAGGAGACGCTTTGGCGAGGACCAAAGAGAAAGAAAGGGGAAAAGAGTAACCGGGAAGACTCTTTCCAGCTTTAGGGCGTTGGGGAAAAGATGGAGAAAAGAGCGTCTCAAATATAAGTATTCTGATTCGTTTTCTTAGAAAGCTCGAAAGAAGCAGAAGCCATTTAAGCCATTCCCTTGGAAATGGCTTTTTCTAAGCGCGCTACTTTCGAGTTCTACGGAGCACGATTTTTATTTTGTTTTATTTTATAATGCTCGCTGCTTGCGTGTTTTTACGTGAGGGGGTCAAGTGAAGGAAAAAAATATAACTATGTTTCCACTTTTCCCGCCACCCAAGACCGAAACTTCTGTGTAGGGAGGACTTTGACACTTGACGTCTGCTCAGAAACTTTTGAGCTACTGGGAAGAAAGGGTTAACACGCGGTAGACCTGTGGCCGATTTTATTTGGAGTCGCTGCCGGCGTTCGGAGGTTCCAGGTGTACACACACACACACACACACACACACACCCCTCCCAGCTATCTCTCCCCAGGGCTGTTACTTAGTAGCCTAAGGGCACCATTTGGCCTCACAGCAAATTAGTTAAACCGTTTGGGGAGTTTATCGCGAAGAGGGAATCCTTGTAACTCAGACCGGAGCTGAGGGATTTCTGCAAAGCGCGGCCTCCCAGCTCCGTCGCTGGAGGGAAGGAGGGAATCAGGTGGTGGCCAGCCTGTGCGCAGTGCATTTCTCTGCACACGTTAGCAATCAAGTTAATTGAATTCATTGGAGTTTAGAACCGGCCTCTAGCTCAGAGAGGGCTTTGAATGGCCAATTTCTCTTTCTTCCTTTCCCCCTCCCCGCCTCCCGCCCGCCCGCCCGCGCTCCCAGTTCCCTCCCCCGGGTTCCCCAGTCCGCACCTCCCTTCTCCACTCCCCTCAACCCCCACTCCCTCCTCCGCCCTATTAAAACACCCACCGGCTCACTTGTTAAGACCCCCTTAAGTTGGAGGAGGCAGAAAGGCAACAACAGCGAGGAAGGAGAAGTCAAGACGTCTGGAAAGAATTACCCAGTCCTGGCTTCCAGCAGCCCATTGAACCAGGGACTTGAACCAGCCCCAGCCAAAGACTTTCTCCCGATTCTGCGCTTCCTGGGTTCTGCTGAGACTTCACCGGGCTTTTCTTGATACGAAAAAGAAAAGAGACTTTCCGTTATCAGGGGAGGGGGAACTGGAGCAAAATAATAATAATAATAATAATGATAATAATAAAATAAAAATAAAGTTAATTTATTTTTAAAGCACAAATTTTTCTTTTAAGAATTAGACTGAAGTGCAACGGAAATATTAAAAAGAATAGTGGTGAAATTTCCTTTTAAAGTGGGGGTGAACCAAACATTTCAGACTCCCCCCCATCCTTTTTAAATGTTGTTTTTAAATTTTTTATTTTTTTTGGCCGGTCGTCTCAAATTCATCTGATCTCTTATTACCTCAATTTTGGAAACTGCCCGCCACCGACCCTCCGGGACCACACAGACAGTCTGAGGACAACTTTATGACCAAGAGCTGAACAAGGTACGTTACACTGGCGCGATATGGTGAACCAGGAGGGCCCCCGAATAGGCCAGGGAGAGGGAAGAAATTACCCACATAAGTGTTAAAAAATTGTAAAGCTAGTTTTCGACAGAGAAGTTTGAGGTCTGATAATTTCCAACAGACTGAAAATCAGGGGATATTTCAGATCACTGTCAGGCTTGGCAATACAACCCTGGCTTTCCCCATCCCTGCGGCGCTCGGCAGAAATCCGCTGCCTTTCTGGGAACACAGGTAACCTCTCTGCCTGGGAAAGACTGCACGTCCCGAGAGGTACTTTTCCACTCCTCATCTTCCGGAGCCGCAGAGGGGCTCCCGGGCTAGGAAACCAGAATTTCCACTGTGCAAGGAAAATGCATTCCGCACAGCCACCCCCCCCCCTTTGCCCCTTCCCTTCCCATCCCTTCCCTTCCGTTCTTTTCCCCCCACACTCTACGTTGGGAGGAAAACCCTGGAACAGCCAGCTCAGTGCTTTTTACTTGTAAGTGGGAAACCCGCTTCTTACTTGGAATGCAAAGGGTTAAAGTGATTTGGGCTCCCAGCTCCTGGGAGCCGAGACCCTCCGAGAAGGAGGGTCCTTCGCCACCTCCTCGCAGCTACCGGCCTCGCTCGGCCACTCCCACTTTCCCGGGCTTCCCGTCCTTTGCACTCCCTGGACCCCAAGGCAGTGTCAGGCTCGGTCTGCCCGGGCTCAGCCCGGCTCCGGAAGCCTTACTTGGGCCAGGGGTCCCGGACACAGGCGGTGGCGGCCGCCGACCCGAGCGGGAGGAGGGCGCGCGAACCTCTGCTCGCCGCCGCCCGGGGGCAGGGCGTGCGTGGGGACCGCGCGCTGCAGCGCAGGCAGCTGCAACGTCCCGGGAGCCAACTCCGACGTGGCACCGAGCACGCTGGCGCTTCTCTTCGCAGCTGCAGCGCGGGGCCGCGCGGGTGGGGGGCTTGGGGGTGCCGTCCCCAGCGCCCGGCCTGGGGAGGGGGGACGGGGGCGCGCGGGAGCTGGGGCGAAGTGGGAGGCGAGCCAGAGGCAGGGTTGGGATGGATAATCAACACCTTGGGCGGAATTGGTCACGCTGGTTCCCGCCCAGCGTGAGCGAGGGCTCCGAAACGGGTCCCCGTGAACTGGAGGGCGGGTCTGAAAGGAGGGTCTGTGCGCGGGCCGGACGGGGAGGCGAGAGAGCACTTCCCCTCCGGCCAGGGAAACGCAGCCGAGGGGAAACGGCGCTGAAAGGATAATTAAGGCTGGAAAGAGGGGCTGGGAGCGGAGAGGCGGTGCCTGGGGAGGAGGGTTTACAAGACCCGGGTCCTATTACACCGGCTTAGGTGCCAGCGCCTCTTTTTCCATCCCCCGAACGCGCGCGCGGAGTACTTGGACTCGGCGACCCTGCGCGCCTCCAGGGCGTGCGAGCCGCTGCAGCCGCGCGCCCAGAAGGTGCGTGTAGGAGCCCTGCCGGCCCCTCCCTGCCCGCTTCCCCACGCTTGGGGACCGTTGCAGCCGGGCGTCTCCCGAGCTGCTGCCCAGAAACGCTGCGCTCCAACCCACGTGGCTGGCCTGGGATTGCCTCTGACGTCACACCCTGGGGGGGAGGTGTGACGCAATAGGTCGGGGAGCCCTGATTGGCCGCGAAGGGCTTTCCCGAACTGGAGGCCTGAGTATATATAGACTCTCAGCTCAGTATTGAGAGTAGAGTGAAGGGTATTGGTAGTTGGGCTTTGCTGAGAAACTGAGGTGACTGCCAAGATGGGGAAAGACTTCACTGCCCTTTGTAGATTTCAAGCCCTTTTTTTTTTCCCCCCTCGCAGATTTTTCACTGCAGTGAGGGAGTATGATAATGTACCTTTGGAAGTGTTAAACAAGATTATAATTGTTTAGAAAGGTTTTTTTTTAACCACTTTTTAAAAGGTCAACACTTATTCAAACACATATGCAGTGACGAAAGGTTTAAAATTAAAATGTGCATTTATATAGAATTGGCTAGGACAAATATTTGTGTCCATCAAATTATTTGTAGATACTGTTTTAAATTTTACAGAATAGGATTGAAAAGAATACTTAAATTCTAAACTTTTTCTTTTCATACCAATGTGTGCAAATTGACTCATTAATTATATTTTTGCTGCGTTTTTCTAGTTGCTAGATACGATTACTGGAACCACTGAGGTGCTGCATTTTTAATATCCATCATGCCACATCTCAGGTTTTCCCACTGCTTGGCCCTTTTACATTTTCAATAAACGGTTAACTCTTTAACGTGCCTATGTTAGTGTCTATATTATGTCATGTGTAAGTTCGCAATTTTGGAACAAGTATTCAGAATCCTAGGTAAATATTTCTGGATGATAGCATTGTCATTAGCATATCATTACTCCTATTCACATTTTTTAATTTATGTATTTCCTGAGGGGAATAGAAAACAGTCTTGTAGATACATTGACAAAAGTATATTACCTCAGTTGCTTGTGTTGTACCTGGAACTAACTCTTTACCAGAGAAAGTTATGCAGCTTATAAAAATGAAGTTCTTAAATAGATGATTAGCATCAAATTTGCATGTCACTCTCCACAAAGCAAAGATGTAGTAGGTTAACCTTCCCGGAACACAGGACTTGAACAGCAAACAAATAAGAAACTTACTAGAAAGTAAGTCAGATTGGAACTAATAACTTTTGGTAGGTTTATAGAATAGCCTCACAGTTTTGAATTTCATAAACTCTTGTTTTACACATGGTTTCCTTACCAGCTTTCTTTTAAAACAATTTTTTTTTTTTTGACATTTTAAGCACAGACTGATTCATTTAGTATCTATTATTGGAACTGTGGGGAAAGCCCTTGGGGAGCGATGTGTAGGTCTCCTTTGGCAAAGCTATATTACATTATCATAGTTTTAAAAATTGAAGTATAGTTCCCACACAGTGTTACATTGGTTTCAGGTGTATAACATAGTGACTCAACAAGTCTGCTCTTCATGCTGTGCTCACCACCAATGTAGCTCCCCCTGCCCCTGGTATTGTACAAACATATTGCAATACCAGGGATTCTGTTCCCTACGCTGTACCTTTTATCCCTGTGGCTTAGTCACACAGTTACATTTTTCAATCTAAGAGCAAGTAGTTTGTTACATTATCAGCATCCTGACTGTTACATAATATGGGAGTGATGAGTTAATGTAATTGGAGAACAGATCATAAACTCCACTGTCTCTTTCTGGGTTCTGTTTTGGTTTTTGGTTTTTGTTTTTTGTTTTGTTTTTTTTTTTTTTTTTTTTGCTTGTTTTTGTTTTTAAATCCACCTTCACTCAGGCTGTGTTCCACTAGGAGCCTGCAAGGACAGAGCCAGTGGCAGCTAGTACGACAGCTGATTGGGGGAGACAGCTCCCTGTAGAAAAATCACCTCCACCTCAACTTGGTTTTAATCCTTTTCTCTCCAGTGGCAATCTGCATAGAATAAGTATCGCCCCATGGCATATACCTTAAATTATTCAAGTATATTTCGAATGTCACCAATACATATAGATTTATAGAGTTTGTATATATACTGCCTTGTCCACAATCTGTCTTTCGAATTTGCACCCAAAGTAGGGCTTGGACTCCTGACCCCGAGATCAAGAGCAGCATGCTCTACTGACTGAGCCAGCCAGGCGCCCCACACAATCTAGAAAAATGTTGTTGGTATAGAAGTCAAAACAAATATAATGAGGTCACACTCTTAAATATTTCTTTAACTTAAATAATAAAATATTTACAAAAGAATGCCTCTAAAATGCATCATTTTACTAAAAAACTAAAAAACAAAAACAAGATGCAGTTCACATTTTAATGGAATTTGTCATACAAAAAATATACTCAAAGAAGTCTGTAAATAACCACAGTGTAAGGCAAGATAGAAGAGGACCCACAAAAAGTGAAATAATGGCTACTATTTATTACATGTCTAAAATGTATCAGGCACGGAGTTAGATATTTTTTTAATGTTTGTTTATTTTTGAGAGACAGAGAGAGTGTGAGTGGGGGAGGGCAGAGAGAGAGGGAGACACAGAACTCAAAGCAGGTTCCAGGCTCTGAGCTGTCCGCACAGAGCCTCACATGGGACTCGAACTCATGAACCGCGAGATCATGAACTGAGCCAAAGTCCCATGCTTAACCCACTGAGTCACCCAGGCGCCCCTATTTTATATACATTATATCTAATGTATATGGGCCAAACCCCCATCAAGAAAATTTTGTAATTAAAGGAGTCTTGCTTCAGAAAGGTTGAACAACTCAATCAAAGTCACAGTGTTTAGTGAGGAGTGTGGATGAAATTTAATCCAATAAATCTTGAATATAATGCCCTTGAACTGGACTATGCTGTGGCTGGACTAGTCAAGTTTTCTGAGGGCTTAAATTGAGGAGAAATCACATCTGCGAGAGATCAGGAAGGATTTTGTGAAGAGCCTTGGCACTTGTGGCACATACATGGGGTGTTGACCTAAAAGATAGTGTGCCCCAGAGCCAATGGAGGAACTTCGAGAACTAAGATTCCATGCCAAGTTTTGTTTTGTTTTTTGTTTTTTTTTTGTTTTTGCAAACTTTCTCCCCTTTGCCACACTGAACTCTAGGATGAAGTTTATGGCGGTGAAACTCAAGAACCAATAGGGCAGTTGGGCGAATTGGCATCCTGGGGGTCATGGATCATTGCTGATGGTACAAATGAGGAAGAAATCCGAGACCTACAGCTGTGGGTGCAGACACAGCTGGGGTGACGAGGCCTTTGAAAGGCTTATTGCCTAACCTTGCGAGCTTGGCTCCAGGGTCTCTGCCAGGATCGATGCAGTGGGACTGGAGAGACAAAGGCCAACTTCAAAGCCGGAGAGGGAGAGGAGGTCAGAAGGGGACAAGATGAGGGTCATGTGCTCTAATATGTCCCAGAGGGTAATGTTCTCTAATGTGAAGACTATTGAGAGGCTCCGTTTGGGTACTTTTACCTCGGATTTCTAGTTGAGGACAGTAGCAGAGGCAATATGCATGGAGGAATGTGTATCAATCCAAATAAATCACTGAGGTTTTCTTAGACTTTAACCCAGTGATTGCCAAACTTTGTTCCAATTAGAATCACTTATGGAGATTTGAAAATTACTGATGCCCTGTTAGCACCCCCTACCAATTAACTCTGGATGTTGTAGGAGCCACATATCAGTAATTTTTACAGATCCCCCCAGTTAATTTGGACATACATCAAAATTTGGGAACCACTACTTTTTAACCTTTGCTCACCACCATGGTTTCCTAATCCACTGGTAGCAGGCAAATGTCTACAAGCAAAGAATGTCTTGTAGTATAAAAACGTGGGTTTCCGTGCTCCATGCCAGTGTCACCTGCCTAAGTTAATATTCTTAATTCTGATCTACATATGATTTGAGGCTTAGCCCCCCCCCCCCCCATCCTCCATACAGTGAGTTTAGGGGTAAAGAAAACCTGTGTTCCAGAACCAGTTCTGCTCTTTATGAGATTCTCTAAACAAATATTCTTTATGTATCTCCTTTTGGCCTTTGAGCCTTTGTATGTGTAAATATTGGCTACAAGTTAAAAAGACACCAACTTAGTCTTCAGTGGATTTGAGAACATAATGAGGAAGAGAGACAAGTGCACTTTATCCCTTAAGTTACTCTTCCTTTACATCAGAACCATTGGTATCCCATTGAAGCTGCAATAAATATATATATTCCTTACCTACTTACAGTAAGCCTGCAAAAAAGTTGCACTCCCATTTTGCAGATGAGGAACTGAGGCTCAGGAGTAGATACCAAAAATGTACTCTTTGTACTCCTCCTTCAGATGACCATGATGAAGAACATGCCCACATTGCAACCTACATTCATCCTTCTTATAGACACTCAGCTATGGGTGGCTACAATATGAAAATTAATAAAGTTTCCATCCTGTCCCTAAAATTTGAAGTTCAGAGATATTCATTGTCTAAGGACACATGGCTCGTTCACAGGAACCCTCAGGTGATTTGCCTGAAGTCAGGCAGCTAATATGAGGCCAAACTTGGGCTTGAACCCATTTCTTCCCAGTCCTGCTAGTCTTTTCCCTATGCCACAGTTAACTAGCTGTGGATTAGAGGGCAGGGGAGCGAGTCAGGCTGATTAGGTAGTAAGTGAGCAGGCAACAAGTGGCAGAGATCTAACATCACTGAGCTCTAGCTGTTGATAATTCTTTTTGGGTACTTAAATGAGTTCTCTCTTTTAAATCAAGAATCTGTTGTGTGAAGTCAGTGGGATTATTTCCATTTTATAGATGAAGAAACTAAAGATGGCAAGTATTATGTGGCTTTCCCAATGTTGCCATGCCATTAAAAGGAAAAGCCAGGAATCTATCCCAATTCAGTCTGGTTCCAGAGGGACCAGGACATATACATACACACACACACACACAAGTTATTAGAGCCGAACGCAAAACAGTGTATGGATCAATGCACCATAAATATTCTAAGAGTTCCAGATTTCAAGTAGATAAAAGATGATCTCATTATCCTCCATGACCCACACTTGACCCCTGAATTCATAAGGTTCCTCAAATTGTAACTGACAGTTTCTGGAAATGCTTTTGGAGGGCCATTTGCCTTTTCTAACTTTATTATCCAAAGGTCTTCTACAGCTGGTCTGGTACTTCTTGCAAACCATTACGTTTAGGTAGCTGGGCAAGAGATTATGGAACTTGTCTTTTAAAAAGAAAGAAAAAAAGGGGCACCTGGATGGCTCAGTCTGTTAAGCATCTCATTCTTGGTTTCGTCTCAGGTCATGATCTTGCAGTTTCGTGGGTTTGAGCCCCACATCAGGCTCTGTGCTGAGAGTGCAGATCCTGCTTGGGATTCTCTCTCTCTCCTTTCTCTGCCTCTCCCCTCTACTCTCCTCTCTGTGCTCACTCTCTCTCTCAAAATAAAAAAAAACTTAAAAAAATAAAATAATTAAAAGAAAAAGAAAGAAAAAAAACCCTTTAGGATGAGGGGTATTAAGGATTCAACATATATTCATTGCCACTGCAGTAAAGAAAGGAGAGGGACCCACCCAAGTGCAAAAGGACTTACTCATTTATTCAAAATATATTTATTGTATGCCTACTATGCGCCAGCCTCTGTCTTTGGTACAAGAACACACAGTTGATTGAGATAATCAAGTCCCTGTAGCCAGAGAACGTACACAGGGCTAGTTAGAAAATCAAGTGTGGTCCGGGGAGAGTGACAGGGAGTGAAGAGAAGGTAGGGTGGAGGAGACATTTTAGAAGAGAATGGTAAACTGAGACCTCTCTGAAGAGACATCCCTTAGTTCTAACTCTGTAGCCTTTCCCAGATGCTGATGACTAATTTGAATTCACTTCCTCTTTTTCCCCAAATCTAAAACAGAAGGACCACTTTATGAAGCTTTGGGAACTCAGTTCTCACCCCTGCACCCCTTAGTGCCATGGGAGCGGCTGTCATTCCAGCTCATCCCACCTTGCCTTCTGGTTAATAGAAAGAATAGGAGGAAGAAAGGCTCCGTTATCCATTGACCTATAGAGTCCTACTTGGGGTATGTGAGCTCACAGCAAGGCTTCTATCTGCTCTGCAGGTGGAACAATGAATGTAGCAGTGCCTTTCTTAAGGTAAAGCAGGATTTTGGCTGTAGGCGGTAGTAACATGCTGGTGCATAGATGGAACCACCAGCTTTCTCTGGGATAACCCCATTCTCTGTCCCTTTTAGCTGCATCCACGCAGAAAAGTCTAAGAACCCAGAAATCTCTGCGTGTTGGCTAATCTTGTATCTGTACCTGAGTGTCAGTGCCCCGTTTTCCATAATAACGGGAAAGAGTTTTCTACCTTGTCCTTGCACAACATGTTTTATTAGCCGGAAACAAAAGGAAGCTGCCGGTTTTGTCATGACAAATCAAATCTATTCAGCAAATATTTACTGAGAGTACTGTAACCTGGCTCTATGCTACCATGCGGATCCTACTTCTGGTTGTTTTGAGACTGTTACTTAAATACTTAGAGCCTTGGTTTCCTCGTCCTATGTGTATGTTATTTGTAACATGAGATTAAGAATACATTTATCACCTAAAGTAGTTAGGATTAAATGGGATCATGCCATTCAATAAGACAGACAATACTTAGCCCACTGCCTGGAACCTAATGAATGGTGAATAAAAGTTAGCAGATATAACAACGAGGTCAATGACGATGTTGATGCAAAGTTACATGAATTCATTCAGCAAATATTTACTGAATACCACCAGTAAGCCAGGCAGGGTTTTATGTCCTTGGGGCACATTAGCAAAAGTAGGTTTAGAAAAATCTGTTGACTTTGTGGAACTTACATTAGGGTGCATCAATCTATTCTTTACGCTTGGTTTGGCTTAGAATTCTGTGAAGACTGGTACTGGTGAAATTGGTATCCAATCAAATAGCAGCTTACAAATCAATTGAAGTTTGATGTGGGCAAAAAAATAATTAAAATAAAATCCAACTTCTATGTTTTACATACTTACGGAAGGTAGATTCCTAAGTCGTCTCTCTCTTTAGCAGTAAACTCTTATGCTCCAGGACGGAACTACCGTATTTTCCAATTGAACAATGAAGCCATATGTCTGAGGAGAGTTTGCTTATGAAGCAGAGTATCTGAATTGAGGATTGTCTCAGAAAGTCTCACACATATGGTGCCCATATCTATGCAATTGCCCAGGGGAGATGATAAAGAAACACACACTGTGTGTCACTCCTTGAGATCAATGTATTCCCTCCGTAAAGTTGGCTCTGAAAATGTGCCTTTTGCCCTTTGGCCTGTACTGACATATGCTGCATGTGTCTTACCGGGCAATAATACGATACATCTCAGAAATAGACAGGTTCAGTTTTAACCAGGCTGCTGCAGTGTACTAGCAACTTTTCCCAGGCTTCAAAGGGACATTCTGTAGACTCCTATGATGTCAGAGGGTGTTCCCCCTCCAGCTGTGGCCAACAGATGCTACGCAAACACTCTCTTTGTCCACGTGTGCTGATAAAAGCAAGGAAAATGTGAATAATGGAAAAGAATGGCAGGCAGTACTTTTGCTGGCTATGGCGATCTTAAACCCAAGCGAAGCACACACTTCGGCTTCTCCCTGGCTGAGCGTTGCAGTCCCCTTGAAATTTTTCACTCTTGTGAGAATGACTCACGTCTTGGAAACGACGAGTTCCAAGTCTGGTGCTCCCAGCACCTTTAGGCATTCGTTAAGGTGCCCGGTGGGAGTTTTCAGCATCCTGTCAGCTGTTTTAATTAACAAGGGATGCTGTGCTTTCTGGCCTCTCACTGGAACTGTTCCCCGGCACCATGAACTTTCCATTGGTGTTGGGGTTCCCTTTATCAGCCTCCCAGGTTACATACTGTGATGTCCTGTAGAAGTGCTGGAAGGGGAGCACATCTGTGTTTGGTTGTTTTAGCTTCCTTGTTAGCTGATACTTTGTCTATTTTTTATTTTATTTAAATCCAAGTGAGTTAGCATATAGTGGAATGTCGATACTTTAAACTGGATTGTGTTTTGGCTTTTTTTTTTTTTAATTTTTTTTTCAACGTTTTTTATTTATTTTTGGGACAGAGAGAGACAGAGCATGAACAGGGGAGGGGCAGAGAGAGAGGGAGACACAGAATCGGAAACAGGCTCCAGGCTCCGAGCCATCAGCCCAGAGCCTGACCCGGGGCTCGAACTCACGGACCGCGAGATCGTGACCTGGCTAAAGTCGGACGCTTAACCGACTGCGCCACCCAGGCGCCCCTTGGCTTTTTAAAACCCTCTCAGAAACACTTTGATTTGGCTCCTCACCGCAGCTCTGTGAAGGGTCCCTGGCAAATATTATTATCTCCATTCAACAAAAGAAAATAACGTCCACAAGCTAGAATCCTGGTCTCCAGGCTGTTCTGCATTACCTCGGGTTGTCTTAGTTAGGGTGAGGTCAACTCCAAATTTTAAAACACACGGAGACTTGGGGAGAGTGGTGCTCTTGGAGAGACATGGAAGTTTGTGCCCTTTCCATACCCCCCTTTCAGCTGGCTGCTTCTGAGTAATGTCCTTTTATAATAAACCAGTAATCGAGCGGGTAAGCAGGTTTCCTGAGTTCTGTGAGCCACTCTAGCAAACTAACCAAACCCAATGTGGGCAGGTCTTGGGAACCTCTGATTTAGAGCCAGTTGGTTAGAAGTACAGGTAACAACCTGGGCTTGGGACTGGTGTCTGAAGTTGGGGAGATGAGTGGCAGTCTTGTGGGACTGAACCCTTAACCTGTGGAGTCTGATGCTATTAGGGATGGTGTCAGAATTGAGTTAAATTGTGGGACACCCACTGTTGTCTGGAGAACTGTTTGTTGGGTGAGGAACCTCCTTTCCCTGACACGCTGGAGTTGGGTCCAGGAAAAGTTGGGCTGGAAAGAAAAACAAACTAACAAAAGTCTACCAGGTACCTCTTCTATGTTCAGCCTTGGAGATACTTTAGGAAATACAAAAAAATATATAGTTCTTCTCTACTCTGGTTGTTCAAAACCTTATTCAGAAGATACACAGACCATAGGGAGGAGTACAAAACTGGCTGTTATTAAGAGCTGAGATGTGTTTCGGGTCTAATGTATCACAGCTTTTTGTTTTTCAGCTTAGAAGCATCTTTTTATTTTTTGATTACCTTCTTCTTTTTAAGTTTTTTTGTATTACGGCTTTAAAAGGATGGGAAATTTACCTGTTGAAATGAAGCGTGATGCTCTTTCTTCCTTAACTTATTTTATTATTATTTTTTAAAGGTTTAGTTTTGAGAGAGTGTGCGTGTGTTTGCCTGAGCAATTCGGGGAGGGGCACAGAGAGAGGGAGACAGAGGCTCCAAAGCAGGCTCTGCGCTGACAGCAGAGAGCCAGATGTGGGGCTTGAACTCACGAACCGTGAGATCATGGCCTGAGCCGAAATTGGACACTTAACCGACTGAGCCGCCCAGGCTCCCCTAACACATTGTGCTTTTCGGTAGAGCCTCGCCACCGTCATCTCATTTGATCCTTGAAACGGCACTCTGAGGTCTACCAGAAGGACATCCGTATCCCTGTTGTGCAAATGAGCAAATTGAGGTGCAGAAAGTCACGTAGCTAGTTAAGTGAGAAACTGAGGTTGGAGCTCCTGAGTGCTTCTAGTCCAACACTCCCCGTGAAACCATGTGTATAACAAGTATGGGACAAGAGTGGTTAACCAAGAGTATCATTTGATTATATTACAGATGCATTGTGAGAGGTTTCTCTGTATCCTGAGAATAATTGGAACCACACTTTTTGGAGTCTCCCTCCTCCTTGGAATCACAGCTGCTTACATTGTTGGCTACCAGTTTATCCAAACAGATAATTACTATTTCTCTTTTGGACTGTATGGTGCCTTTTTAGCGTCACACCTCATCATCCAAAGTCTGTTTGCCTTTTTGGAGCACCGAAAAATGAAAAAATCCTTAGAAACGCCCATTAAATTGAACAAAACCGTTGCTCTTTGCATCGCCGCGTATCAAGAAGATCCAGACTACTTACGAAAATGTTTGCAATCTGTGAAAAGGCTAACCTACCCTGGGATTAAAGTTGTCATGGTCATAGATGGGAACTCGGAAGATGACCTTTACATGATGGACATCTTTAGTGAAGTCATGGGCAGGGACAAATCAGCCACTTATATCTGGAAGAACAACTTCCATGAGAAAGGTCCTGGTGAGACGGATGAGTCGCATAAGGAAAGCTCGCAGCATGTCACCCAGTTGGTCTTGTCCAACAAGAGTATTTGCATCATGCAAAAATGGGGTGGAAAAAGAGAAGTCATGTACACGGCCTTCAGAGCACTGGGACGAAGTGTGGATTATGTACAGGTAGGTTTCCGAATTCCTGCCAGGGCAAACATACATTTAAATAAAGCAGCTTTTGTGTCTCTCCAGGCATATGCTATAGCCCATCCTTGTCCCTCTGAACACAGTACTCCTTTCAGTTCATTTGAAAACCGCGTGACTGTTGAAAGCACATTTTGAAAGCGAGGAAAAAAAAAAATCTTGTGAAACTGTTAAAGACTATCTACGAAAATGCTGAACTTACGCAGTGTTATTGGTTGGAAATTGAGATTATTTTGAACAGGAGACCCTTCCTTCCTTCTCTCCCCCTCCCTTACCTTCTCTGCCCCCTTGGTTCTGCCAAGTCAAATCCAACGTCATTTTCCACAGTCTTAAAATCCTCAGACCTTGTACGAAAATAGTGTCTGCCGAGCAGAAGGGTCTTGAGAAAATCTGCAGGCTCAAGGGATGGCTATAAAACGTTTTTCACGGAGACTGGGCAAAATGGGGGTGGTGAGAACAATTTTGATTTTTAAAGGGTAAGGCATTCAAAGCTGGGAGACAGAAGGAGAAGGAAAATGAAAAAGGGAGAAAAACAAACACACACAAAAACCCTTCCCAGAGCAAAATCGAAGTAATGTTTATTTCACTCCCCAAACAGCATTACCTCACTCACTGCACTTGACCTTTGAAAGCATTTGTGATGGTGTTTGCTTGCATGAAAATGAGACAGGCTGTGTCTGTCATTAATTCCCTGACTGCTCTGCTTGCTCCAGGATTTCTCCCCTCCTAGTTCTCACTGAAGCTTTCTTTAGAATGTTAGTAGGGTCCCTGTGAGTTTTCTAACTGCAATTTTCTTGCAGATACTTCAGTTAAATTTTGGCCATGATGATACGGAGAAGGGAGAAATGTCTGCAGTTTAAGAGAATCCATTGGGACACTCTCCCAATCTCTAATCAGTGAAATCCGACTTTTCAGAAGACCCATCATATACTTTAGGGTCCCTGATTGTCACAAGGTCATGCCCAGTGGGATGGCATGCTCTGTGTGATTGGGGGAGAATGGGCACCGGCTTCAGAGTCAGCTGGATGACCCGCCTGGAGCAGGACCACCTTTCCAAGCCTCAGTTTCATGGAGAGAATAAGCCAGTCTCACAAAGGGTTTGAGATTACCACGGGGTTAATTCTGGTTACTATCTGAGGAGTTTTGAGGCATTTTTTTCCCCCTCAGTTGGTCCCAATCTGCATATTAATCTCTTCTAGGGAGTTGATAGAGTTTCACTCCCAAGTTTCTCCTAATTTCTAGAATGTTCACAATCGAGGTACTTTTAGTTAACTCAGGACATTTTTATGTATTTTCATAGTGTAACTTCAGGCCCAGATAGAGGATGAAATGATCCTTTTAAAGGAAGTGATGGGATGGCTGGGGAATTTACAGAGGGTTTGAAGACTGAAGCCTAAAATGAAGAAACATGTTTTGATATTTTGCCTTTAATTCTAGTTAAAACAATTGCTACATTTGTCGTTTCTAATCAAGATGTCATTGTGTGGGTTTTCTTTTTTCTTCTCTTTTTTTTTTTTTTTTAAGCCTGTTCCTCCCAAAGCCTCTTCTTCCATCATTCCTGTGTTGAACTTTGTTTGTATCCTTGACAACTTGACATTGTGCCTGACCAGGACAAAATAATACAAGCTATGGAACGTTAGCATGGGCTCCTTGCTAGAACCCTAATCAGGCTTGAGAACTTTCCTTCCATCAGGCTGAGGCCTCCAAATAGACTAACCTGAGCATCAGTTGTTAACTGGGCCCTAAATCCTGCTAGAATTCTCTATCCATTCCAAATGTTCAAGGGGACTGACACAAGAGTAGAAAACCATTTGGCATTCTGAAATCAGGTGATTTCATCCTGCCATTCCTCATCAAAATCCCCAATTTTTAGCCATGTGTGTTCTATAAAAGTGGAAACATTATAACAATCAAACCAGTACATTCTCACCATCCATTCTTTTTTTTTTTTTACTATTTTATTTTATTTTTCAATATATGAAATTTATTGTCAAATTGGTTTCCATACAACACCCAGTGCTCATCCCAAAAGGTGCCCTCCTCAATACCCATCACCCACCCTCCCCTCCCTCCCACCCCCCATCAACCCTCAGTTTGTTCTCAGTTTTTAAGAGTCTCTTATGCTTTGGCTCTCTCCCACTCTAACCTCTTTTTTTTTTTTTTTCCTTCCCCTACCCCATGGGTTTCTGTTAAGTTTCTCAGGATCCACATAAGAGTGAAAACATATGGTATCTGTCTTTCTCTGTATGGCTTATTTCACTTAGCATCACACTCTCCAGTTCCATCCACGCTGCTACAAAGGGCCATATTTCGTTCTTTCTCATTGCCAGGTAGTACTCCATTGTGTATATAAACCACAATTTCTTTATCCATTCATCAGTTGATGGACATTTAGGCTCTTCCCATAATTTGGCTATTGTTGAGAGCGCTGCTATAAACATTGGGGTACAAGTGCCCCTATGCATCAGTCCTCCTGTATCCCTTGGGTAAATTCCTAGCAGTGCTATTGCTGGGTCATAGGGTAGGTCTATTTTTAATTTTCTGAGGAACCTCCACACTGCTTTCCAGAGCGGTTGCACCAATTTGCAATCCCACCAACAGTGCAAGAGGGTTCCCGTTTCTCCACATCCTCTCCAGCATCTATAGTCTCCTGATTTGTTCATTTTGGCCACTCTGACTGGCGTGAGGTGATATCTGAGTGTGGTTTTGATTTGTATTTCCCTGATGAGGAGTGACGTTGAGCATCTTTTCATGTGCCTGTTGGCCATCCGGATGTCTTCTTTAGAGAAGTGTCTATTCATGTTTTCTGCCCATTTCTTCAATGGGTTGTTTTTCGGGTGTGGAGTTTGGTGAGCTCTTTATAGATTTTGGATACTGGCCCTTTGTCTGATATGTCATTTGCAAATATCTTTTCCCATTCCGTTGGTTGCCTTTTCGTTTTGTTGGTTGTTTCCTTTGCTGTGCAGAAGCTTTTTATCTTCATAAGGTCCCAGTAATTCATTTTTGCTTTTAGGCAAGGCATCCCCTTGCCTTTGGGGATGTGTCGAGTAAGAGATTGCTACGGCTGAGGTCAGAGAGGTCTTTTCCTGCTTTCTCCTCTAGGGTTTTGAAACTCACCATCCATTCTGACTGACCCAGGGTCTGAGAGTTGCAAAGCAGAAGCCACAGAAAGACCAAGGAGAGAGGTTCAAGGATGTTGGCTACTAAGCATTACAAGTGACTGAATGTGGAGAGCAGATTGGCTACAGAAGGAAGGAAGTAAAGTTTAGGTGCTCATACACAAGAGAGAATGGGGGCTGGGGCAGAAATAGGACCGTCTGCTCACATCCTTGCTACCCTGGCTGAAGACACTGCTTAGCTGGGCAGAGATGGGGCCGATGATTGTTTTTCTCAGATGTGGCTGAATCTTTGCACTGGCTGGTTCGCTTCACTTCGTCTTTTTTTTTAAGTTTATTTATTTATTTGAGAGAGGGAGAGAGAGAGAGAGAGAGAGAGAGCGCGAGAGCGCGCGAGAGCGCATGCATGCGGGGGTGGGGGAAACCCAAGCAGCCTTCGCGCTGTCCGTACAGAGCCCAATGCGGGGCGCTATCTCAGAATCATGACTCGAAATCAGGAGTCGAACGCTTAACGGACTGAGCCACCCAGGCGCCCCTCCATGACCCTTTTAGCAGGAGAAAAGGAAGACTAAATTATTCAAAATAGTAGAGTTGACCCTTGTTATTCATGGAGTCTGTATTTGTAAATTACCCTACTCATTAAAATGTAGTTGTAACCCCAAATCAGTACTTGGCTGCGCTTTTGTGATCATTTTGAGACGTGCAGAACAGCAAGAAATTTGATTCACCTGATGTTCATGTTCCCAACTGAGGTCAAAGAAGACTGTGTTCTGCCTTTTTCAGCTTTTATACTGTAAACAAGTAACTTCTTCATAATGTATTTAGTTAGTATCATGTTTTTCACATTGTTGTGCTTTTTGTTGGTGATGGAGCTGTTTAAAATGCCCCCCCAAGTGTAGTGCTGAAGTGCTTGCTGTCTAGTGTTCCTGAGCACAAAGCTATGATTGCCTTATGGAGAAAATGTATTTCTTAGGTGGGCTTTGTTCAGGCATCAGGTACAGTAACTTTGGCCCTAAATTCACTGTTAATGATTCAAATACATATAGTAAGATGTATTTAAATGGGAACACAAATAACACAGTTATTTATTAGGTATTGATTTATTAGGTATTGATTTATTAGGTATTTATTAGGTATTGATCAGTAGACAAAGATGTGACCAGAGCCTCAGAGGAACCTAACCTTATATTTCTGCTAGAAGCCATTTTTTTTTTTTTTTTGGTGTTCTCTACATCAGTGTTCATGGAAACTTCGTGGAACATAACTACCCTGAATCATGAGAATTGACAAGTATGTATGTAGTATTTGCTTGGTTCCTGTATTGTATGGGAAGCCTGAACTATTCTGAGGGCCAATGTTGAGAATGTTCTATGTCTTTTTATATGATTCATTTTAGAGGATAAGATTGGAGCACAGTGAAATAGGAATGGGACATCTGAATTTCAGACTTGAATCTGTTGTTTCCTTGCTATGGGCCTCAGATGGTAGAAGAGATGATCTCCGAGATCATTCCCAGCTCCGAACTCTAACTCAGTACAGTTTGTTTTTGTTTTTGTTTTTTTGTTTGTTTTTCAGTACAGTTTTAATTTCTCTGACATTTTTAACAGTCACTATCATATTTTTCACTTTCATTTGGTTTACTTTTTTAAGATTTTATTTTCAAGTAATCTCTACAGGCAACATGGGGCTCGAACTCACAACCCTGAGATCAAGAGTCACACACTCCACCGACTGAACCAGCCAGACGTCCCTCACTTTGATTTTTAGTATGCCCTTTCCCCCCAATTTGGGCTTTTGAATGTAAGCCCTGAGTTAAATGCTACCATTATGGGACTTCCTGATTCCCTTCTTTAGAATGAGAATTCCAGCCATTTGGAATAAGGGTGTTTCTTGACTTCAGCCTTAGGGGTGACAACATTTGGTTTCCCACGTTCCCAGCTGTCTTGTCACCTTTGTTTTACACCTTCTATGACTTTCACTCATGTTGAAGCCTTCCTAAAAAGAAAAGAGAATGACCAAATGACTCCTTTTTTAACCTTAATGTTTTGAATAGATTCTAGGTTGATCAAAGTCAGTAAGTATTTTACAACAACTTGGGTAATTCATTCTCCCAAGGAAGGTATATATCTTCCTAATTCTTTTAAAAAAGAGCAACAGAGAAGGGCCAAATTGCTTAGATGTCTATGATACAGAGGCTTTCCACTGGATGGATTTGAGATCCTTTGTCATAAACTCAATTGGTGTAGGAGAGGGTAATCTTCCTTATCCTGCCTTCTTCTCATAAAAGAATGATTATTTTTTCATTGAGGGTATTTTTTTTTCTGGAATGGTTTTACTGCTAAATTTCAAAGTGTGTTTTTAACTCTAAAATTCTTAAATTTTATGATTTTGTATTTGCCACTGAATCTGAGGCTGGTAAATTTAGCTATAGACTTACTTGTAAATTCCATTTACCCAAAATCCAAGTAAATAGAAAATCAAGATTTTTAAAAATTGAAAGTATGATGCAATATTGATAAAGTCCTAGAAGTTGGTTATGATAAAATTAATTACCATCCATCATAAGCTTTTGAGTGACCTTGTTGGTTATATGAGAAATTTTAAATTGTGTGCAATATCCTATTTTTGTGAAGGTTATTTTCCATCCTAATTTTTTGGTCTCCCCTATCTCCTGCATGTATGTGGTTCCACCCAAATTATGTACTTCTTTTCAGCAGATAATTCAGTTTTCAGGTTGAGATTTGAAAAATAAAATTCTGTCTTCTACATTTATGTACTTCCGAAACCAAAGAATATGTTCCCATTTTAAATAGTATCACATGCATTAGGTTCAATGTCAATGAGATATGAAGTCAAGATGCAACAAACATTTTTTTAAGTTTTAATGGGTCCAGGGTCTACCCTTTGCTATAGGATGAATTGTCCCACAATAGAATGTACTTTCCCCAAAGGTACATTCAAGGCTATAAAGGAATCATAATCGGCTGCAAACTGCTAATTTTTTAATTTTCTCTAGTAAACAACCCAGTGTAAGGACTTTTACATTGCCTGCTCAGAATTGAGTTTGCTGAACTTAAGTTTATTTGGTATTGGACTAGGTAGGGATTGGTTCCCTGCTCTCCCGGTGAGTCATCACTTATTTACAGTGATTGTACGAAGGCCCCCTTCTCTCATTGGATTAGTGTCCTTAGTGGGTGGCTCTGTGTTTGGTTTGTCACTTCTGGTTTTGGTTCGTCACTTTATGTCTTCCTTTTATTGAGCATTTACTATGAGTTAGCCAATATTAAGTGCTTTACATACGTGATCGAACTAAATTACCAATATAACAAACTTCAGGTGGATGTGATTATCCATATTTTTCACCTGAGAGGTGGAGGCTTAGGAAAGTGAGGTAAGGACACTACAGTCAACAAGCTAGTCCAAGTTTATATAAACTTGGTGAATGGTGGATTGAGACAGATCTGTTTAGTTCCAATATTTGCATGGTGCTTTCTCTTCTTTCAATAGTGTGTTTACTCTGGTATTATACTGTTAAGAGTTCAAGGAAACTGGCATCATCTTGTGTTTGCTAGTAAATAACTATTTGTAAATTTTGTTGTTGTTGTTCTGGCCTACCCCTTTTCACTAGATAAATGTCCCCAGGGAAAGGAGAGTGAGGGAGACTTTCCATTTACTTTGTGGTAAAGCTGTGTCAGGAAAGCTGGTAGCAGGGTCATGACCAAGAGTAAATTCCACACACTATAGAAAAAAATAGTCTCACTGGGTCAAGGTTAAGATGAAGGGTCAAGCCTTGCAAGCAGGCAAAGGATAAAAGCAGTAGCAACAGAAGGGGTCCTGATTTATTTTCAACCTGTTTCCTCATTGAAGGCAGCCAGAGTAATTAAGATTTCCTCTTAATCTGTGTAGCTCTCAGTGCCCTTTGAAGTGGTATGGGGCTCGAGTTGGGGGTGGGGAGATCCACCAGGCAGTCTGAAAGGAAACACGTTCAAAAAAGTGAAACATGGAGACTTGACATTTTAGACTTGGGTCTTAGAATTTGAACAGCATTTGGTAGAATAGGTAACAATGTTTCTTTCTTTCTTTCTTTTCTTTCTTTCTTTCTTTCTTTCTTTCTTAATTTCTTTCTTTTCTTTCTTTCTTTCTTTCTTTCTTAATTTCTTTCTTTTCTTTCTTTCTTTCTTTCTTTCTTTCTTTCTTAATTTCTTTCTTTCTTTCTTAATTTTTCTTTCTTTTCTTTCTTTCTTTCTTTCTTTCTTTCTTAATTTCTTTCTTTCTCCTTTCTTTCAGTTCTATTTATTTTTTTTAAGTTCTATCTATTATTTTTGAGAGAGAGCATGAGCAAGGGAGGGGCAGAGAGAAAAAAGAGAGAATCCCAAGCAGGCTCCGTACTGTCAGCATGGAGCCCGATGTAGGGCTCAGACCTACCAAAAGTGAGATCATGACTTGAGCCAAAATCAGGAGTCAGACGCTGAACCGACTGAGCCACCCAGGTGCCAGGTAACACTATTTCTAAAGGAGATTTTTGTTTAAATTATAGTGAGGTAGATTAAGATCAGTGAGATAAATTGGAATGAATTTATAGGCTAATAACTTACGTAATAAACTATACACTAATCGTTTGTAACTGGATTATAGATAGTTGCAGACACATTTGAATTTGTTCATTGGGATAAGACATCCTTGATATGTAATCAGTTCCCATGGTCATTTTAGAGATTCTTTACTGAGCCATCTCTTTGTGTTAAGGATTGTCATAATCCCTGAGGTTATGGGTTTACTTAGGGAGTATAGAAGTGTAAAGCTTATTACCTTAAACTAATAATACACTTCTCTACAGTCCTTTGTCAATTTACAAGGTACTTTGATATGCAGTGTCTCACTCCAGTACCATGATGATGGTAAGTGGCTTGTTAAAGGTCACAGAAGTAGTGAGAAATAGGACCCAAGACTTAATTGACGCTTCTTGATTCTGAGGGCATTTATCCTTATAATAGGCACAACTTGACAAAAGGAAAAAAAAAAACTACTTGATTAATGTTTCACACTTTTTATGCTGTTACTGTTCTTTATAACACATGACGATGGAGGCATTGGGGATTTTTTATTTTTTTGTTTTTTTAAACGTTGGTTTATTTTTGAGACAGAGACAGAGCATGTAGAGGGGAGGGGCAGAGAGAGAGGGAAACACAGAACGTGAAACGGGCTCCAGGCTCTGAGCTGTCAGCACAGAGCCCGACGCGGGGCTCGAACTCGCGGACCGTGAGATCATGACCTGAGCCGAAGTCGGACGCTTAACCGACCGAGCCACCCAGGCGCCCCAGGATTTTTTTTTTAATCCACTAGAATTAAAATTGGGCTTAGAACGTATTTAATCTCAACTTAAAAAAAATTTATGAAAGAGAACCCTCCCCCTGCAACCAATTATTTTAGTCCCACGGTTGGCAAACTCTGCTTATAAAAGTAAATATTAGGTTTTGCAGGCCATATGGTCTCTATTACAACTATTCAACTTTGCTGTTTTAGTGTGAAAACAGCCATAGATGACATGAAAATGAATATGCTTGAGTTCCAATACAACTTTATTTATGGACACTGGGATTTGAATTTCATAGAACTTCCATGTGCCACAAAATATTATTTTTTAATTTTTTCAATTATTTTAAAAGGTAAAAGCCATTTTTAGCCCACAGGCCCTAACAAAACAGGTGGCAGGCTAGACTTGGCTTGAAGACCTAAGATCGTCAACCCCTGGCTTATTTATTTATTTTTTTAATTTTTAAAAATGTTTTCTTTATTTTTGAGAGAGAGAAAGAGACAGAGAGAGCAGAGGAAGGGCAGAAAGAGAGGGAGACACAGAATCTGAAACAGGCTCCAGGCTCCCAGCTGTCAGCACCAAGCCTGACACAGGGCTCGAACTCACAAGTCAGTCGTGAGATTGTGACCTGAGTGCGAGTAGGAAGTAGGATTCTTAACCAACTGAGCCACCGAGGCATCCCATCAACCCTGGTTTAGATAGGAAGGAAAGGGGAGGGTGTTCCTTCTTGACTGCACTGGGGAAGGATGAAGACGGAGGGACGATGATCTTATGCACTTTAGTTGGATTCTGTGGTTAAGACTGAGGTGGCTGGTTCCTCCCAAATGTGTCTTTTCGCCTTGACACTTTCCCACTCGTTTTAGTGAAAACTTTGCTTCATTTCCATAACTCCTAGTGAGAAATCCTATGACTAGTGATGATGTGGTTTAAACAAATTACAGTTGAGACATTCAGTGTGGACAGTGAGGTGTTTTGATTTGTTCTCTAATTGTTTCCTGTGTGCAAATCATGGCCTGTAGTTTGTCCCCAGGTGAGGTCAAGCTCTGCGTCAACTGGTGTTTGTCCCCCACGGTTTCTAGCCTAGAGCTAAATAGCCAACATTTATGAAATCACATACTTATTATTAATTGGTGGGGAGACAACTAGAAAGGCTGTTCCCACTCTACGGATTTTCAGAGGGACTAAAGTTACACTCTTGATATACTAATAAATACAAACTATTAGGTCGATGAACATACATACTGACTGTCATAAGTGATGGCTTTCTAGCTGGCATTCTGTCACCAAATAACATCCAGAAGTTGGACCTCTTTTTTTCCTTTCTCCTCTTTTTAATATGGAATGCTTCACCCTGCGTGTCCTCCTTGCTCCGGGCCATGCTCGGCTCCTCTGTAGTGTTCCACGCTTCATTTATGTGCTCCTGAAGCACCTAACAGAAATCGAACTTCTTTAAAGCTCTTTGATCCTGCCACTGCAAACCCCTTCCCAGGAGATTTCTGGGAGCTTTCCCTTCCAACACAGTTAAACCCACCAGAACAGTCTCTCTCTCTCGGAGAACTGCTGGCTCTTTGCAGTTGGAAAGTGGGAGGGGCAGGACCAATTTAAACATTCAGAGCCTCAGAAGTGTGGTTCAAGGTCATTTCAAAGGGGCGGTTCCCTTGGCTCGCCCCTGCTCACAAGCAGGCGGAGTGACTTGCGCATTAATTCTAGATTGCCCCTTCCTGTTGTTTTTAGTCTTATTTTAGCTTTCTGGTTTTACCTTTCCCAGCCTGAGTCAATAGAGGTGGGTGTGGCCATAAGCTCAGGATGCTGGAGCTAAAGGTGGGTCGAACTCTTGCCCCCACCCTTCTACCCGTATTACAGGCGGGACAGGCTTGCAGCCATCCATGTACAAGCCAGTGGTAGACCAGGCACTCAGAGAGGCAAAAACGTCACTTTGGCTGAAATTTGTTTAGGCTGCTTCTGAGGCTTGCGTCCAAACCCAAGTATTAGTAAAATCCTACTTTCTACATTGAAAAACTAATGCCCAGCTCTTGCCTAGATAAAGTGAGATCATGCCGGATCAAAAGAGAATACTAAAAAACAAAACAAAACGAAACAAAATAAATGGTTTTATTGAGAAAATGAATGGTCCTAAATAACTAGAGTAAAATAAGAAATTCAGATGTTAACCCTAAAATTACTATGATTAGCTAAATACAGAGAGATTATAACTGAATACCCTATATACTTCTTAATTTATAAGATTTTTTTAATGTTTATTTTTCGAGAGAGAGAGAGAGAGAGAGAGAGAGATCGCGCGCGTGCATGCATGCACGTGTTCTCGAGGTGGGGAGGGGCAGAGAGAGAGAGAGAGACAGAATCAGAAGCAGGCTCCAGGCTCTGAGCTGTCAGCACAGAGCCCGACATGGGCTCGAACTCACGAACTGCAAGGTCATGACCTGAACCAAAGTCGGACGCTTAAGCGGCTGAGCCTCCCAGGCACCCCATATAAGTTTCAATCATGCATTTAAACCGCTATTTTACCAACGTTATTCATTAATATATAATATATATATTTTTGAAAAAAATTAATTTATACTTTTTTCAGAAAAAAATAGCTGTCAGTAAAACTGAGACACATTTTTTAAAATGTTGAAATTCCTTAATTAATTATGTCAGGGACTCATGACAGAGAGAGAGGGAGAGAGAGGGAGAGAGAGAGAATCCCCTTTAACTCAAGACTTTATGCTTCTACAAATTATTTTCTAAATTTTTTTTTCCATTCCAAACTGGTATATGAAATCCCTACTATTTTAATAAAGTAGTATGGAGAACTGTAAAGATAATTACTTTTGGTGTAAATAAATAGGCTAAATATTGATTAAATCCATTCTGGTGAGTCAGACTTGATGGAAAAATAATGAAATTGCTGATAACACTCCAGTCTCTACTAATTATTTATTGTTTGGATGGGGTTGTGAAACTGGTTCATTACATGTCAACCTGATCCATTTTAATCTACTAGGCTTTGCTGTAGTCCCCAGAAAGGAATACCATGTCTTATTGGTATTAATCAGGGATGGGGAGGTGGGGGCACTTCTCTTATTTCTGGTTTTCTTTGATCATGTGGAAGAAGCTCTATCCACAGGTATAGCCTACCTGCGGGAAAGGTGGTAGCATTTCTCAGCTGTCTCACTCCTCCCTCCCTAAGAGAAGTGATTTAATCTGATTGGCGAGTCCAGGAGAAGGGGAGCTGGCTCCTTCTTACCCATTCCTTCTGGGAGTGGGTGGCCACCAAGGAGCTGACATCGACCAGACCTTTGGAAGGGCATGCACTTTATCTGTAAGAGGAGGCTGCCCGCACTTAGGTGCTGTTTGGACTTGATAAGTCTGTCTAATACTGGAAAATGTAATTAGGAAGGCTGCTATTCCACAGGGTATAAGCCCTGTGCTCTGTATCAGCTTTACGATGATACCAGGGATATTTTGGTTTCTCATCTCCCTTATTCTTCTGTTTCATTTTCCAGTTGGCTCAGAAATCAGGCTGGAAAGAAAAGTATTTGTAACCCAGCCCCCTTGGGCCTCCAACAGGAATGTTCGTCAGAGGTTCACTAATATAGACTAATCCCAATAATTTTCTTGAAGTCATAATTTGGTTTGGTTTCAGAATTGCTTTTTTGGACCCATATAAAGATTTAAAAAAATTTTTTTGATCTTTATTTATTTTTGAGAGAGAGAGAGAGAGAGAGTACGAACAGGGGAGGAACAGAGAGAGAGAGGGAGACACAGAATCTGAAGCAGGCTCCAGGCTTGGAGCTCCGAGCTGTCAGCACAGAGCCCGATGCGGGGCTCAAACTCATGAACCACGAGATCATGACCTGAACCGAAGACGGACGCTTAACCAACTGAACCACCCAGGCGCCCCTGAAGATTGTTTGTTTGTTTGTTTTAATTTTTTTTTAATATTTATTTATTATTGAGAGACAGAGAGACACAGAGCATGAGCAGGGGAGGGGCAGAGAGAGAGGGAGACACAGAATCCAAAGCAGGCTCCAGGCTCTGAGCTGCCAGCACAGAGCCCAACGTGGGGCTTGAACCCACAGACTGCGAGATCATGACCCGAGCTGAAGTCTGTCGCTTAACCAACTGAGCCACCCAGGCAACCCCCCTGAAGATTGTTTTTAAGAACAACTATTAGCAGGTCTAGAATGACTTCAGATAATTTACATTTGCTTTTATGTACAAAGGGCTGGATGAATACTTGATGCTTTTGGATAAAAAGGTGGTCTGCGGATATGCTACCTCCCTTTCTGATGCTGTGTCAGTTGCTAAGTCCTGCTCTTATGGGCAACTTGCTTCAGAACTATACGACCGAATGGAGGAGAATGGCTTTCCTGTCTTCTAGTTACCATATGAAGATAGGAAGGAAAGTCGCTGTTAAACATGCCTCCCTTTCAATACACTCTTAGGATTTTATGACCATCATTCAGACCTGAGGGATAAGTTGCCTAAAGGAAAAAAAAAACAAAAACAAAACCCATATATGGTGACCAACCCAGATGTCTACTAAATCCTGGAAAACTGGGATGTCACCTGGGAGATAAGACTTTCACTGCCATGATGAGGAACATCCATGGTAAACCAAGACGAGCTGGTTAGCCTACAAGACCTACCTAGCACGTCACTTCAGCTGTTCTAGCCAGCAATGCCATTTACTTCAATACTGAGCTCGTTCTTTGTATCGATTGTGACATAACGAACGGCCATCCCTTGCAATAAATAAGGCTGAAGACATAATATATATGCCCAATTTTGACTGTATTGACTACACTCCTACTTCTTCCTTTAACTCATTTTGTACCTTTTTCTTCACAGGTTTGTGATTCAGACACCATGCTTGACCCTGCGTCATCTGTGGAAATGGTAAAAGTTTTAGAAGAAGACCCTATGGTCGGAGGTGTCGGGGGAGACGTCCAGGTGTGTAAGCCTTCACTTTCGGCATGAGTCGCTTTTAGTTATACTCTTACTCGTTGATTCATTGAACACGTATTTATTACACACCAAACTCTCTGCCAGATGTGGCTTTTGGTGCTAGAGACACATTAGTATGTGCCTTGACCCACTTTATTGCCTCTTTCCTTTCCTAAATTGAAAAAAAGAATTAGGATTTCTTTGTTTAACCCTGGAATGTAACCCTTGTTTGCTGTGGCTGATAAGTGATATATATTTAATTTAAATGTGTAATGATTTCTACCGTATCTTCTTGAACCATAACTTAATGTTCTGGTAAAATCTGATGTTAGAGTTCATTTAGCTGTGAAGGTAAAAAAAAAAAAAAAAAAAAAAAAAAAAGGAAGAAGGGCAGATGATGGATTCTATATTTTATACCTATGTATTTAAAAGCTGGTCAATATATGCTTGATTAAAAATCCAAATTGGAATACAAAGAAAGAAAAGAGAAGAAGCGAGTCAAATTTATACTGGTAAGAAAGGCAAAGGAATAATTAATAAGTGGATTTTCTGATTAGATTTATTTCCCACTATTTTTTTTTGTTTTGAGAGGGAGGAGGGGCAGAGGGAGAGAAACAGAGAGGGAGAATCTTAAGTAGGCTCCAAGCATGAGCCGGAATCCAGAGTCGGCTGCTTAATCAACTGAGCCACCCAGGTGTCCCCCTGGTAATTCTCTTTATTTCCCAGTATTTGCTATAAGTGGAGGAACAGGTAAATAAATATTAATGAAGGCTACTTGGAATATGTGGGATTGGAAATGAATATATATGTGAATATGTGAAAATATGTGAAGATTAAAATGAGCGCTCTGTAGGGGCTCCTAGGTGGCTCAGCCGGTTAAGCGTCCAATTCTTGGTTTCGGCTCAGGTCATGATCTCACAGTCTCATGAGTACAAGCCCCACTTCGGACTCTGTGCTGACAGCGGGGAGCCTGCTTAGGATTCTCTCTTTCCCTCTCTCTCTGCCCCTCCCCCACTTGCACTCTCTCTGTCTCAAAATAAATAAATAAACTTAAAAAAAATGAGTGCTGGGGCGCCTGGGTGGCGCAGTCGGTTGGGCGTCCGACTTCAGCCAGGTCACGATCTCGCAGTCCGTGAGTTCGAGCCCCCGTCAGGCTCTGGGCTGATGGCTCAGAGCCTGGAGCCTGTTTCCGATTCTGTGTCTCCCTCTCTCTCTGCCCCTCCCCCGTTCATGCTCTGTCTCTCTCTGTCCCAAAAATAAATAAATGTTGAAAAAAAAAATTAAAAGAAAAAAAAAAAAAAAGAGTGCTTTGCAAACACGTGATCAGATTTTGGCAAAAGGTGAGAAGCACGTGGAAACTTGACTTTACAATTTGGGTTCTGCATTGCTGTATAACCCATTTTACACATGGATGGTGACACTGAAGGCAAAGAAAATGCCTGGAACAGACAAAGAAACAGCCTGGTGATAAAAGAGGAAGCATGCAAAATCTAGATGAGAACTGAACAAAACTGAGATGAAAGAAAGAATTTAGAAATATTGCCAGGAAAAGGTGCTAATTTTCAGTAGCTTTTGCATAGAGCATTATTTCAGGATTTAAGTTTTGGGGTAAGGCCAGAACAAGCAATTTATCACTGGCATTGTGTAAAAGAGAGAAAGAAGGAGAAGGAAAATTAATAGAATTGAATGAGTTGGAAATTAACCAGAACAGGAGAGAAGAGGACTTAAAAACCTTCAAATCTTAGATGGTAGGAAAGACTGGGAAACTTTAGGATCCGAGAACTAAAGCCTAAAAATATTATAGCATAACAACAAGAAGGACAAAAAGCAGCAAAAAGAGGAGAGAGTCATGAAGTAGAAAAACTATTGCTCATCAAGGAGTCCCAATGCATGGACACAATTGATCAGACTAATCTAGTGACATAGGATCAGGGAAAATAAAAGATAACTGTGTCAAAATGAAGAAGGATGCTTCGTAGGAGGATCAAATAACACACTTCGCGCTAGGCAGTAACCTCACAACAGCACAGATTTTGTTGGTATTTTAGCTAAGGCTTACCTTTATTCTTTTTTTTTTTTTTTTTTTTTTCCTTCTTGCAGATTTTAAACAAGTATGATTCCTGGATCTCCTTCCTCAGCAGTGTGAGATACTGGATGGCTTTTAACATAGAAAGGGCCTGCCAGTCTTATTTTGGGTGTGTCCAGTGCATCAGTGGGCCTCTGGGAATGTACAGAAACTCCTTGCTGCATGAATTTGTGGAAGACTGGTACAATCAGGAATTTATGGGCAGCCAATGTAGTTTTGGTGACGATCGGCATCTCACGAACCGAGTGCTGAGTCTGGGCTATGCAACAAAATACACAGCTCGATCCAAGTGCCTTACGGAGACACCTATAGAATATCTGAGATGGTTAAACCAGCAGACCCGTTGGAGTAAGTCATACTTCCGAGAGTGGCTGTACAATGCGATGTGGTTTCATAAACATCACTTGTGGATGACCTATGAGGCAGTTATCACTGGATTCTTCCCTTTCTTCCTCATTGCCACAGTAATCCAGCTCTTCTACAGGGGAAAAATTTGGAACATCCTCCTCTTCTTGTTAACTGTCCAGTTAGTAGGTCTCATAAAGTCATCCTTTGCCAGCTGCCTTAGAGGAAATATTGTCATGGTCTTCATGTCCCTCTACTCAGTGTTATACATGTCAAGTTTACTTCCGGCCAAGATGTTTGCGATTGCCACGATAAACAAAGCTGGGTGGGGCACATCTGGAAGGAAAACCATTGTTGTTAATTTCATAGGACTCATTCCAGTATCAGTTTGGTTTACAATCCTCCTGGGCGGTGTGATTTTCACCATTTATAAGGAATCTAAGAAGCCATTCTCAGAATCCAAACAGACCGTTCTAATTGTTGGAACGTTGCTCTATGCATGCTATTGGGTCATGCTTTTGACGCTGTATGTGGTTCTCATCAATAAATGTGGCAGGAGGAAGAAGGGACAACAGTATGACATGGTGCTCGATGTATGATCTCACGTTGTTTGACGTTTGCAGTCACACACGCAGACACACACAAAACCTTAGTTCCTCTCGTGGCATCAGATAGTGCCACCAAAGGAGACATATCACTGCTGCTGGGACTTGAACAAAGACATTTCTATGGGTTTATTTTGATTCTGCCAAAGTAAAACAAGACATCAATGAGAAGAAACTCAGAGTTTAACCTGTTATTTCTATGAAAATGGGAAACATTCTTTGTTTATGCACTTTTTCCTTACTGTACATCCGCCTAACAGTGTTTGCCCTATATACCTCACTAGCCATGCTTTATGTGGGTTATCATGGAAGAAAAGGATTTTGGAAACTCAAGGAAAAGTTCTTTCAACGTATACAACCTAACTTATGGACTGTGTTGATAGCTAATTTTTTTTTTTTTTTTAGAAAGGATTTTCTGTTTAACTCTACCAAATGAAATGCCAAAGGAAATTTTAAAGGCCGTTGGCTGTGCTGTATTTTTATATAACTGTACTGTGTTTTAAAATTTTGTATGCCAATTTTTAAAGCAAATTTTGCATATTCTATATTTTACTTCTCTGCCAAAATACACCTGTTCTTTTTTATTATTATTAAAATAGGTTCTGAAAAAATTCATACTTAAAAAAAAAAAAATCTACCCAAAATGTGAAGCTTGGTTGACTGATGTTGTTCATGATAGAAAGAATAAAATATTTCTCTCTCTCTCTCTCTACCTTTTAAAATGGAATAGTTTCTTTCTGTGAAAAATATTTAAACTTTCAATATTTTAACTTCTTTTCATTTCTTTTAGAAAAGGCCAATATACCTGTCACACTTTGGAAGTAGAAATACGTACTTAGGTGTACAAAATAAAAGGAAAATCAGAAAATCAAGGCCAAAGGGGTAGAAAAGTGCAATTTTTCATAAGATTTAAAAAAAAGAAGGGAATGCTAGTCCTTGAAAGAAAACACTAGGCATCAGCACTGGACAAAACATGGGTATCAGAGATTAATAACCTTTGGGGTTTCTGGCAGTGTTTTCTCAGGCTGAGTACAATGGAAAGTGGAAAAAAATTATCTGTATTATTTGGACAAACAAATACAATGCAGTTCGTCATTTTGTTCTGTGGCCTGAATTCACCAGATGCTGTCCACATATTGAACATAATTTACTGGTCTTTTTTTTTTTTTTTCCAGCTTACCAGTTCACTTTACATGTTACCATGAGGTTTACACTGGTGAGTTGGATACATTTTAATAAGTGTAAAGCCTATAGATATGAACATTGACACATTTAAGTTCCTCTTCTACTTTCTAGGGAGGATTTTTTTTCTGAATTTATGCAGATAATTGCTTCATCTGTCTTGTTATTGGCCTACCTAGGTATGTTTACATAGTAAAAATAATATCAAGGTTTAATAAGTATATCAAGAATTGGCACATAAAAGAAATTGATGGACCAGGTACCCCTAACCCGGCTAATTTAGCTACTCCAAGGGCCTCAGTTACCCAGTTTGACATTTGACATGACCCATCTTGCCTTGTAGCTGGTGCTGTGTAGACCTGTGTTAAACACAATCGAACACATGAGTCGTCGCATAGAAAATGTTGTGACGAGGCAGAGTGTGAATGTGGCAAAGGGTTCAACTATGTGCCTCTGTCATTCTGCTTCCTTTCCGTGCAGATGCCTACGTTCCATCTGTCCTGCTTAAGAAAAAGCTGCACATTCTACCTTCGGAGTACAAAAGGTACATACCATTCTGCAACTCAAACTCACTGATGGGAGAGTTTGTGGGAAAAAAAACACAGCATGCCAATAAATGAAACTAAAACTTGAGTTTGCCTTTTTAACTATTTATGTTCTAAGTTAAGCTTTGATAACTTTCAAATGTCAAATTCTCTCATTCTTATAAAAGATTGAATTAATTGCCTGTATTTATTGTAGCAATTATTCAATGTATTTCCAGTATAGGATGTATAGTATAATTGATTTTTTGTAAATAAAATATTTTTGATAAGAGTATTGCCTTTTTTTCTAAGGGAAGGGGAAATTTCAAATGAAACAAAACCTCTGTTTTCCTGATGGTAGTGGAATAGATTTAAGAATGAGGTATATAGAAAATAAACAAACATACTTGGTAAAAGGTAATAGAAATCATTTCATGTTACTAATGATGAAGCAGAAATCCCTCAAATTAGTGTGGTTTGGAAATCTGGAAAACAGAGGAGCGAGAGAGAGAGAGAGATTCAGTTAATATAATCTTGCCTTTTCTTTAATCTTATATTTCCCTTGGAAGCATCCCAAATTTAGACAAAAATTATTTTATTATAATAATTTATCATAGTGGAGAAAAAAATCACAGATTTTCAGAAAATTCATAAGCAACTTTATTATTATAAATAATAACAAAATCTTAAAAATAACTTGAACTCCAATAGAGGGCAATAATTAAATGAATTATGGCATTTTCAAACAATGTAACATTATTGCCCATTAAAATGTTTTCAGAGAACATGAGGATATTGGAAAAATGTTACATTAAAATTTTATAACCATTTTGTACAGTAACATCTCAAATTTGTAAAAAGAAACATGTTTAAATATCATCTCTACTATTGGGAATATCACAGGTTTCTATACTGTATACATTTGTGTATTTTCCAAATACCATGATCCTGTATTGTTTTTATAATCAGAAAAAGGACAATAAATATTGCTTTTTTTAAAAAAGTGGGTCGGGGCATCTAATAGCATTTCCTGGTTTGAGGAACTCTGATGCTAATCCATTTTGCCACTCATCCCTCAAATTCATCTTGCTTCCTGATTTTATTATTTAGTTCCTGAGAATCTCTCATTACTTTGGCACAGTTACATTATACACACACACACACACACACACACACACAATATAAAACAACGTTAAGCCACTGACCATTATTGCCACTCCAGTGATGGTTCTAATCTCAGTGACCAGTGATTCACTGATAAAGTCACTTGGTGCTCTGTTAGAGGCTGGCAAAGTTAACATAACGAGCCAGTATACAGGGTAGCCTTTTCTGGCTGGGTGGTCTGTCATGTGACCACTCTTCTCTTCTTTTGGACTACAAAAGCATCCATAGGCAATATGCCAACCAATGCGTGTGGCCAGCTTCCAATAACACATTATGGACACTGACGTTTGAATTTATAATTTGCATGCATTTTGAAGTATTCTTTTGAATATTTTTTAGTCATTTAAATATCTTAAAACTATTCCTAGTTTACCAGCATTTCTAAAACAGGCAACGAGCCAGATCTGGCCTGCCGGCCATGGTTTAAAGACGCTTATTACTCTATAGGAATCTACTGACTCATCTGTACCATTAAATACACCAACATCTAAGTTTCGAGCACATACCATGCATCAGGTACTGCCAGAGCACATTGTACAGACGGGCTATTTTAGCTCTATCAGTCTGAAGGGGTTCCACTATTTTTGCCACTTACAGGTGAGGAATTTGAGGCTTAGAGTTGATATCTTGAGACCATAAAGCTATTAAATTGTGATGGTGGAATTTAGGTCCAGGCATTCTGATGTCAGAATTACCTTTTAAACAGTTTATACTCAGGGTGCCGTCCGTGGTCCAGCAGCACAAGCAGCGCCTGGAATTTGGTTAGAAATGAAAATGCATGGGGCGCCCGGGTGGCTCAGTCTGTTAAGTGCATGACTCTTGATTTTGGCTCAGGTCATGATCTTATGGTTTGTGAGATGAAGCCCTGTACTGGTCTCTGTGCTGGGCATGGAGCCTGCTTAAGATTCTCTCTCTCCTCCCTCTGCCCCTTCCCCTGCTTGTGCACACACTCTCTCTCCCTCAAAATAGATAAATAAACTTTAAGGGAAAAAAAAAAAAAGAAATGCAAATGCGTGCCCTGCCCCAGACGCACTGAATCAAAATCTTGGGCTGGGCCCCAGAACCTGCTTAAGATTCCTAGATGCGGGCACCTGGGTGGCTGAGTTGGTTAAGCGTCCAGCTCTTGGTTTTGGCTCAGGTCATGATCTCACGGCTTTGTGGGTTCAAGCCCTGCTTCGGTTTTCTTTCTCCCTCTCTTTGCCCTCCACCACTCGCACTGTCTCTCTCAAAATAAATAAATACACTTGAAAAATTTTTTTTATTGTTTATTGACTTTTAAGAAAGAGAGAGAGAGAGAGAGCATGAATGGGAAAGGGGCAGAGAGAGACAGACACACAGAATCCAAAGCAGGCTCCAGGCTCTGAGCTGTCAGCACAGAGCCCAATGCAGGGCTCCAACCCAAGAATGTGAGATCATGACCTAGCCAAAGTTGGATGCTTAACTGAGCCACCCAGATGCCCCAATAAATAAATAAACTTAAACAAAAAAAAAGATCTATAAATGATTTTACTCACATTAGAGTTTGAGAAGCATTGCTCTAATCTAGTGTATTGGTTTCCTCAGACTAAGTATCATCCCTATGATAACTATCATTTCAAATATTTGCATTTTCCTGTTGAGCTTTCTACATTTAGTATCAAATATGGATGTTGGCAGATACCTGGTTTTTTGTTTGTTTGTACGTTTATTTTTGAGACAGAGCATGAACGGGGGAGGGGCAGACAGAGAGGGAGACACAGAATCGGAAGCAGGCTCCAGGCTCTGAGCCATCAGCCCAGAGCCCGACGTGGGGCTCGAACTCACGGTCTGTGAGATCATGACCTGAGCTGAAGTCGGACGCCCAACCGACCGAGCCACCCAGGCGCCCGGCAGATACCTGGTTTTAATGAAGTTTACTGAGCACCTCTTATGAGCCAGAAATCAAAATTTATACTCAAAGAGGTTATAATTAAGAAGGATATGGTGATTACACAAACATTTGGTGCAAAATGGAATAATAAAGGTATAAAGAATGGCATGGGGATATAAAAAGAAGGAATGAGGTGAATGAGTAGTTCTGTAAAGATAGGCTTCAACATAGTGTGGCACTGGGGTGATTCTTTAAGGTTGTGTGGCTTTATGGGGACTGAAGACTTTCCAGATGAAAAGAATGTGGTGTGATTTTGATATGTGTTCCTTTCCACAGAATTAACAAGTTTAATTAAAGTGTGGGCAGTATTTAACCAAGAGTTCAGATTTAGCTATAGAAAGAACATCTGAAGGTACATCATAGAAGACCATAACCCAACAGGGAGAAATACTAGGATGAAGTGTTTGAATGTGATAGATCACGGTACCTGCGGATAATTTTGGATGGGGGTCTAACATTGCAAACTGAGCTACATGGTGGAGGTTTGGATTTGAACGTCCCACATAAACAAGTATGATTTGGTTCACGTGTGCTTATAATAAACTGGTATTGCTCTTCCAGGCACTTGGCTCCTTTCATCCTGTTCCCTGTAGGTCTCCCTCCAGGTATCCAAATACCATCTTTCAGCTTCTTTCATATGCCATATAACCAGCTGGTCACAACAACCATTTGATTCCTGCCCGCCCCTCCCTTGCCATGTCACTCAACTTCGTCTCTCACCCTACTTAAGACATTCTGTATATCTTGCCTGAACTGTTAAAAACACTTCCCGACTACCTCTTTTCCTCATTTCTGTTTCATCCAATGGAGTCTCTACATTTCTGTCAAACTTCTCCTAAGACCTAACTCTGAATAAAAGGTTTAATTTCATCTCATTGTCAGCAAGATAAAAGCATCACATCTTTACGAATGCATTCAAGGCTAATCATCTGTTTATGTCCTCTCTTGCAGTCCATAATCCTACTATTTTTTGTGGTCCCACTAAAGTAGTGTTGCTCCCTCGTGTACACATGTTGCTTTTTACCTTAGTCAAGTTTCTTTATTGCAGACATTCTCAGAAACCTCAATGTGCTGATGAGTTTTATGAATCTGTAAGAGAGGCTCATCACATAAAGTTCCTACACTTAGATGACTATGGCATCCATTCCATGGCGATGTTGACTAACGTCTGGATTAACATTGTTATCCTGCAGTATATAGTTTAGGTAACGCCAGTATATAATTCCTGACACCACAAGTTGGATTTGTGTTCTTTCAAGATCTAGAAAAAACATGCAAAGCTTAAAGCTCCTTATTTCTTGAGTAATCAGCTCCAGGTGTGGAGACATCAGGGGTTAAGGGGGAGAAGCCTTCAGGTTCATTATGGCTCAGCCTGTGGGCTACAGAAACAGGCTCTTCTCAAAAGAGTTCAATTCACCCACTTGCTGTCAGAAAGCTCTCCCTGCTCTGGCTTCAGCAAACCTAGGTGACATGTTTTTGCTCTGCTATTTAGGGCAACAAGAAGTTCAATCCTGATCCGTTGGGGAGACATGCAATGAGTAGGGAGCCTATTCTCTGAAAGAATTTGGCATTGTATAGAGAACTGACTGAAAAGAGGCACAATTACTTTATAAGCCAAAGGGAAGGTTGCCTTTTATCTTGGATTGAGTTGGTTGTTGGGAGGCAAAATCAAACACATTCATCTCTTAACCAGGTCAGGATAGAATCACAGTTATACATGTTTATTCAGAAGGAACAGAGGCATGAGCATGTCACGTAGGGACACATCCCGCTTTTCTAGAAAACACGTGATGTGTCTCTTCAAGTAAGACAAAAAAAAAAAAAACAAAAAAACCATAAACGAAAGTTTTAAGGATATAAAAATCTTGGAAAAAAAGGATCTCTGGGATCAAAACTGAGTGGCTGTTTAAGTGAAGCTCTCAGTATAGTCACAAAAGGAAACTTGAGGTTCATTCAGTCCAACTCAGTTGCCTCAAATCTTTGGTGGAACGAGGCAAGGACCTAAAGAAAGAGAGGGAGAGGCAGGCTCCTTATCTCAAAGGAATCAAACTGCAATTCAGTTATTTTAGCACTTTGCTCAAGGTTGCACATCTGGCTACAAATCTGGGTTTCTTTTATCCAGATGTTTTGGCCTGCTTTATACTGCAGAAAACCTCAAATTAGCGATTTCTGGGCAGCTACTCTACTCTTACATCTGACATTTTGAGGCTATTCTTAGATCCATTCCCCTCAAAAGGGGTTGAAAATTATAAGCTTTGATATTTGGATTTTAAATAAAAACCCACCCTGGGCAGTCTACAACAATACCTGAAATTTTCAGCACTGTTAAGAAATATCTTAACATGTCAAAAATGGATATTCCAAAGTTCTTGCCCTAAAACAAATTTTTGCCATATCACCCACTTTGGAAGTGCATAAGGCCAGAACAAGTGTGGAGGTCTGACTTATTTTGTATTTGGGCTTTGGTTGCAGATTGACTTAAACTTGAGAAAATTATCCCATTTCTTATTTTCCTCATCTGGATAATGGGGGTGACACATCTCAAAGTTACCGTGTCAAGACAGCCCATGAAAAGTACCCTAGGAAAGAAAGTTGCCACAGAATGGAAGTTTAGTAAAATTTTCTTTTCTTTTCCCCCTCCTTCCTAAGCAACTAACTTTAATGCAACTAAAGCAATGCTCCTTTTCTTAATTTGTTTCCTTCACTTGCTCCCTACTTTCTTCTTAAAATTTCTTTACACAGCAAACCACTGAACAAAGGGCTGGGACGTTTAGCTCAAATACCAAGGAATTTTTCTTCTCAGGGATGCATTTTATCTTTATTTTGTTTCCAGGTTCATAATTCACGATGGTACAAATTGACTATCACGTGATGAGGCAGCATCAGCTTCTCCGGGCTCGGGAACTTAACAGATACGGCGCACTTTAAATTCTGTTTGTGTCTCTTTCACGGTTGGTGTTTTTAATTTTTAATTTTATTATTTTTTTATTTTTAAAATATTTTTATTAATTTTTTTCATGTTTATTTATTCATTTTTTAATTTATTTTGAGAGCTGCAGCCACAAGCAGGGCAGGGGCAGAGAGAGAGAGAGAGAGAGAGAGAGGGAGAGAGAGGATCCCAAGCTGTCAGCACAGAGCCCGATGCCCAGCTCTTTTTTTAGACCTTGACCTGAAGTGTAAGACCCTCAGAGCAAATGCCTCATGTGTGGCCAGTACACAATTCATTCTCCCTGTGAGAGGGTGAGTTGAAACTTTTCTGGTATCACTGAAATGGGATCGGGCATCCGTTTCTGGACCTGCCATGATTTCAATCTTGCAAAAGCCACCAATTCCACTGGTTGTGTCCTTCAACGTACCTCAAATGTGCATTTTAAATCACCCAATTGTTGGTTTCTATATGCCCTTAAGATTTCTTCTAGGAATAGGTGGCCTTCTTTTCCTTTAGACACAAAGCAGGTGAACCGTTATAATTGCCTAGTATGTTCTGACTTTGAGAAGAGCACTCAATACGATTTTGTGTCTGACAAAATAAATGTTTTGAAACGTCTAGAACAGGGTAGATGAGAAGTGGGAAGAGCATGGCGTTGGCATCAGATGGATTTGAGTCCTGCCTCCACCATATTCCGGTGGACTCTTAGTGAAAACCCTAGTTTTTTTCATTTGTAAAAGTATAACAACTCCCCTCCACAAACCTTATAAGGCTGCTGTTGGGGTCAATACAAATAATGGAAGGGAAAGGCCATCGGAAATTCAGAAAAATCCTTCAGATTTGAGTTTCTGTTAGTTCTGAGCATCAAGAGGCATTCACATTTTTACCATGGCTGAAGTGAGATTAGGGCCCTTAGTCTTAATGGACACTTTCTATCCTTATTGCTACACCCTAGTTGCACTGCCATCATCTTGTGCCTGTTGTCACAGACATCCATCTGTCCTCCACTCTCGCTCCTTGTTATTTTTCCATGGAGCGGTCAGTGGGAGATCATGTCACATGCCTGCTTAGAAGCCTTCAAATCCTTCAAATGTGTCTTATCTTGAGATACTATGCTCCACAAGGTCCTTCATGATTTGCCTTCTGTTTCCATGACCTATTGTTGAATTCCCATCTTTCTTCCTTAGTATACAACGCACTGGAACTCTTTCTGTTCCTCAACCAAGACAAGTTTGTTTCCACTTCAAGATCACTACCTGTTACTATTTATTTTGCCTAAGAACTTAGCATGCTTGGTTTCTTATTTAGGTCACCTCCTCAGAGAGGCCTTACTTGATTCTGCTCCCTAAAGTGACAACTCCATTCCTAGTCACTTTCTAACACATCATCCTGTGATTCTCCTCAACACTTTAACCATTAATGGAAACTAAAATATTTATCGATTTGTTTACTTGACTGTTGTCTCTCAGCTCCTAGAATAAAACCCAGAGAGCAGGGGTATAGTCTGTATTTCAGAGCCTAGAACAGTGCTGGATAGATAGAAAGTGCCCAGTGAATACTGCTAAGTACATACAGGTATAAAATAATGGTGCTAAATGCTCAACTTTCGTAAATCTTGTACCTGCTTGCTCCAAATTGAAGCATAGCACAGGTAACAGAGGACATCAAGGGTATAAAGAATGGCTCATTTGTTATTCAAATTTTAAAAAGGGATTTTCCTCTTCTCTGCTGTTCATTTCCATGAAGCAAGAACTTACCCCACATGTTAGACCCAAGGAAATACTTGAAACTGTGTGGCTTGGTCATATACAGACTGCGGATCTAAATTTTTTTTTCCATGTTTTAATCAATATTGCATAGATGTGGATTTAAGCACACAAAGAGGGTTTTATGTTTTTTACTCTCTTTGATAGCCAACAACCTTCTTTTTATCTCTGAGTATCTGGAGAAGATAACTTTAAAAAGGGAAATACGCTACTTCTGTGTGCATTGATGACCACAGCTATTGCTTGCCTAATTTTCAACTCCACCCAGGAGAAGTCCCACCCAGTCTTGCCAAGAATCTAGGAACTGGATGGTAATTTGGAACCAGTACTAGTTTTCCCCGAGTATATTTTTGGCAGAAGAAACAGCTAGAGATTAAGGAGTGTGAAGAGGGCTGAAAGCTTCCATTGACCTTCTGGGGCCTTGATTAAGGCTGCTTATGTTGCCGTGACTCCATCAGATGGCCACCTTCCAAACTGTTCAAAACATTACTTCTGGGCATATAGAGCTGATATCTCAGTGCAGGGATAGAAGCCCAGCCTGGACAAGGTCCAGTTAAGAAAGCATCTCCATTGGAATACTATCTGGCAAGGGACAAATCCAGTGATGCCATAGGCATTATCTGCCTTCCCTTTCCATGCTTGAATCATTTCCTTCATAGACCAGATAACGAGCAGTCTACAGAAATATAACTGAGTGAGAATCTGTATATAAACATTGAACTATTTCTTCAGAGTTGATTTTGTCCAGCTGAACTTCTGGAGTCAGACAAATATGGGCCCCAGCTATAATCTCATTGTCTCTTTCTACCATCATGAATGAGAACATGTATGGACCAGCTTCTTTGTCTTATTTTGTTTAGTCTAAACTCACTGATAAATTCTTTTTTTCCTGTTTAAACTAAGTTGACAGATGTAAATCGTACGGTGGATGGAGGCTTTGATTGGGGGTAAAAATTAGTAGACAATCACTTTAATTCAACTGATTCCTATTCATGACTATTTCGCCAGTCCTGATTAGTTCACTCAACTTGTCACGTCATCCTGTGAAGTAACAACCTCTGTGAAGCCCTTTGGTAGTCGCTAAACTCCATCTGGGAGTCAGTGATTCCATCTTTTATTTCCAAATGGCACTTGTATTTTCCAGGAATAATGCCCTTAATATAAAATACTATATTTAATGATTTAAAAGTTTCTCTCTACTTTCTAACAGGCCGTGATATGCCCAAGGAGAAGGGCTGAATCTTACTCACCTTTTTCAAAAATATTTTTTAATGTTTCTTTATTTTTGAGAGAGAGAGAGAGAGAATGAATGGAGGAGGGGCAGAGAGAGAGGGAGACACAGAATCTGAAGCAGCTCCAGGCTCTGAGCTGTCAGCACAGAGCCTTACGCGGGACTCGAACTCAGGAACAGCAAGATCATGACCTGAGCCAAAGTCAGACATTTAACCTACTGAGCCTCCCAAGTGACCCTCTTACCTTTGTAAACATATCTTACCTCCATGAAATGCTTATTGACTGAAGACTTTGTATTTGCTGATCATGTGAGTAAATAAGTCATCAAGTGAGTACATAAGAGTTATCTTAATTTAGCAAAAAATACAGAATCCTTAAGTCAATGACAAGTACATTTTGGTTGAGAGCCTACCAAATGACAAGCAGTTTTGAATAAACGATTTCATAAACACTGAACAAGCCTATAAATTAAACATTAATATCCTCCCCCGCCTTTTTTTTAGTAAAGAAGGTGTCATGAAACATAGGGTTGAGGGAGTGAATGCCAAATTCAAGATATCAAAACCAGGAAAGTCTCTCACTTAAAACAAATTTGTTCACCAAGTGGCCAAAATTGTGTTTTACTGAATTTAATTAATAGAAATCAAGCTAAGTGGCATCAACAGAGATATCCCTCAGAATGATGACATTTGCTCTTCATCTTCCATAATAACCCCATTGTATAGATGAAGAAATTGGGGACTCAGCAATATAAAAAAATTACTAAAGTCTATAATGAGGCAGCATTAATTCAAAACAGATTTATTTCCTTCAAGTCTGATGGTCTTTCCAATTTCTCATAAGTTCCTTACAATTGTTTTCTTCTATAAATTCTAATAGTATTACATTAAATCATGTCTCAATAAACACATTTTTGTGGGGTGTTAAAATAATGGAGTCCATTTATGTTACTCTGATTACCCAAAAACAAAGATATGTGTTTATCTAACAATATGCAGCTTAGAGAATCTAAAAGGTTGATGCATCTAAAATTGAAGTGGTTAAAAGCATAGGTTTTGGACTAATTTGGGGCCAAAGGTGTGAATTAGAATCCCAGCTCTGCTATTCATAAGATGGGTGACACTGAGTAGGTCACACAGACTCAATGAGGCTAAATTTCCTCCTTTTTAAATAATCTTTTTCTTGATTGCAATGGAACAAGACTGGCTAATCAAAGCAGAGAAGGAATGTGCTGGAGTTGCCAATGAGGAAAGACCAGAGAACCAGGTAAAGACGGTGGAGACATTAAAGGAGAATTCTCATCCTGATTCTTAACTCTTTTCCATGCCCACCTCCCACAAGGAATGACCTTCAGCCCACTTTCTTTAAATTATCACAAGGGAGATTCTGATTGGTCCATGAGTTTATTCTGATAGGTCACATGACTACTCCTTGGCTGAAATTGTGCAGAGCTCTTCAATAGCCATTGCCATCAATTCTGTACACAAAGTAAAGGAGGTAATTCTCCAAAAGGTAGCACAAATCCTCTTATCAAAAACAAAAAAACAAAACAAAACGAAAACAAAAAAAACCCATACAAGCAAAAAAATCCCAAAAAAACCTAGGAGTCCCCAAAACAATAGACACCTAAGGAACTCCTTCATAGGGTTACTGTGAAGGTGGCAATCAGAGGGCAGGAAATCAAAGGAGAGTAAGAGAAAGGAAGAGATCTTTGGTCATCAAGTCCCAGATTGCTTGATTAATATCCATATTAATGATCAGGGTTTTATGATTTTACAATTGATTTTAGATATTTTAGAATTTTAAAAATGTCCTATGAAATTGATCATTAGTTGAAGAATCAGGAAGAATTGCAAGAGCTTTGATTTTTCTGCTATATTTCTATAGTTAAAATACTTCCTCCATGAGGTTAAGGAAGCTCCTTTGTCGAAGGGAGATACTAAAATATCAATCAGAAACATGATTTCAGGTCAAAAGAAACTTTGGACACAATCGGGTTTATCTACATCAGAGAGAAAAGCTAAAAGCTCAGAAGAGAAAAGGGGTTGGCAAAGTATATTTTGTAATCCTAGGTCTTTATCAGTTATACGGAGAACTAGAAACAAAAGGCCAGACCAATGAGGTCACCTATAAAACCCTTTTTTTTATACGTGTAATTCTTGAAGTTCATGTGCGCCTGGCTGTTTAGTGGGTCTGAGTCATGATTTGTACACCGTGAAGACGAGTTGTATGTCGGGGGGGTCAGAACTCCAGAAGCAGTGGACAAACATTAACACTAAGCCAGGTCTCTGAATAAAAAGCCAAATGGTCTGGTCTACAAGCTGTGGAAAGGAAGTCGGTGAAAGTGATGGAGATCTGGTCTGAGGGAAACACTAATGCTATCTGACTTACCCTTGGTAGACAGTGGTTTCATTTGTTCAGAGATCACTGCCTAGACAAAGGTTTCTTGAAGACACCTAATCTTCTGTCTTCATTTTTGAAAAAAAAAAAAAAAATATATATATATATATATATATATATATATATATATATATCCATGTGCCATGCACATAGCTTTTTGGAGGTTTAGCAGAGGACATGGCATTCTGGAACACTTAAGTACCCTGAGCTCTCTGTAACAAAGAGGAGGGTCCCTGGCAACCTGCCCCCATGACAAAGCTTGTGTTCAAACTTTAGGCTCCCCTAGGGTTGGCAATGATGGTTTTCATTTAGGCTTGGTTGGGCCCCCCAAGTAGAAGACTTGGAGACTAGTTCTGAATCAACTCTGTCATGCAGTTGTTGGGGGTGCCAGATTTGAGAAGAAAAAAAAAAGGCAAAACAAAAAACACTCTCGAAGTCCAGAAAAGTTTGGCTCAAGCGTTTGCATATAATAAAAAATAACAAAGAGGAAGAAAAGTGTGTTTGTTCTTATGAAATACGGAGTCAGTGCTTTTATGTCATCATCAAAAGGCAGTGTCAAACCTCAGTCACAGCTGCTGCTAAATGCATCGGAGAAAGACCCTGAAGGTGAGCGCTAGGGTGGGATTATGGGAATCCTTGCCTGACAAATCTGTGGATTTCGACAGCCCAGCTAATTACAGGGCAGGGCGGCCCCAACGCTGGCTCTGACAGAGAGACTGGGTTCCACACTCAGGGTAGTAACTTAAGCCACCCTGGGTGTCCAACCTCTGCTCTCAATCTACCCTCAGAACAGGCTGTCCTCAGGCTTAGTCTACAGAACTCCAGAGGACAGAGAAGGCAAAGAGGAATTTTTGCGTGCCCTTTAAAACTCCAGCTGAGTTCAGACTTCAAACAGCAAATGAGAGATTCCCATATCCCTGCTCTTGACTTTTCCCGTAATCCAATCTCCAGGATTTGAAGGGTTTTAAATCAGGGCGTCTCCACCCTGTTTGGAGGGTGTCATGGGAATCTCCAAACAAAGTTGTATTTCGCTTTTACTCCAGCCTGTGGGAATGTGGTGCGAGCCTCTATCAGCTGTGCGAGTCCCCAGCCTTTGGGTTGCGATGGCCCGGTGCCAGCTCTCTAATGGTTGCCGGCTTTAGTGATTAAACTCAATTTAGATGCGGAGTGTTGAGATTTTGCGTGCAAGCTGCAGAATCCGATTGCCGATGGTCGGATTTCAGCGCCACTATTTAAAAATGGCATAAGCTCTGTCTAGTCAGTTAACCCCCGAGTCTGTTTCTCCTTCCAAAAGAAAGAGATAAGGAGAATAGCAAGCATTGGTTGAATTCTTACTCTGTGAAATATGCTCAGAACACTCTATGCTTTCAACTCATGTAATCTTCATAATCCTCCTATAAAGCAGGTACTCTTATCATAATTGTCACCCCCATTTTATTGAGCATCACAGGGCACAGAGTGATTAAATACCATGCCCTGGGTGCCAGGCTCGCACACAGCGGACAGGGATTTGAACTCGGCAGGTTTAGCCCCAGTGACTCAGTGTCCACTTACTACGCTGTAGTGCCTCTCCGATGGTAGTGGGAAGGAAAAGTACCTAACTCAAAGTGTTCTGGTGACACTAAATGAGCTCTACATAAACAGGTTGTAGCACCGTGCCTGGAGCACGGTAAACACTTAGTAAATATTAATCATTATTGATAATGGTGATGGCGGTGTGATGGTTATGAGAAGGCGATGATGCTAATAGCGATGGAGTTTGAGAAAATGCACATCCATCCTTTTCAACCATGTGTCACCTTCTTGAGGACAGGAATCCAGGACAGTGGCGTTTCTAATCACCTTGAACTGATGGAAAGGGAGTGACGCTCCTATCTCTTTAGAAAGAAAGCCCGACCATCTTTATTTTACTTTTTTAAAGTCTATTTATTTATTGAGAGAGACACAGAGACAGAGAGATGGGGAGAGGGGCAGAAAGAGCGGGAAAGAGAGAATCCCAAGCAGCCCCCATGCGCTGTCAGCTCAGAGCCGGATGCAGGCTCGAGCCGAGATCAAGAGTTGGACGCTTAACTGACTGAGCCACCCAGGAGCCCCAAAGCCTACCCTCTTTAAATAAAATAAAAAAAATAAAGGGCTCCACTGTTCCTGGGTGACTGTGAAAGGGAAGGAAAGAAGAAATAAAGGAAAAGAGTCAAAGCAAGGATTTCTCTGCCCTCCTTCCCCACATCCGACTTATCCCTCAGGCCCTGCCCTAGGTGATTCCCACAACAAATTGTTTGGGTGCGCGCTATTTTGCGATTCTACCAATTAAGACATTTGAGCATGAAACACGAAAGAGGCTAAGAAACCCGCTGAGACACCACAGCCGGAGTCTCTGAGCCAGGGTTTCACCCAGGCCCGGGTGCCATGCTGTTGTCGCGGTCATCAGTCATCACTGTGGAAAATAATTGAAATACCCCTTAGAGCATCCCCAAGGTAACGCTCGTCTCTGACTCTTCCCAGCATTCTCTCATGTGACAAACACATATTGAGCGTCTCATCGATACGAAGGCTGGCTTCCACCACCTCCACGACAGGCCACTGGGCAAGTGTCTGGTCCCAGTTGGAAGCAGGGCTCCAGACCATTATAGCAGGAGGCAGCTGGCCAGGAAGATATTAAACAAGGACACAGACTCATAATTCCAAGCAGTTGGGAGTCTGTTGTTTTAAATACCCTGCAGCTCCTCTTTGGTTCTCTGGAGGCAAAAATAGCTCAGTTGCCAGGGAACCTATGTGTAGCGATAACTTCTCACTAAACAGATGTACAAATCTAAACTCTAAAAGATTGCTCTTTAAAGCTTCCACTGACGTTTGCACAATATAAGATGGGTTCATCATTAACACCCTAAGAATATGTTGTCATGTTGAAATACTATGAATTAAGAGAACACACCGATCACAAAAAATTAGGGACTAGATGCTGTCCCTATCAAGCTCATCCCAGAGTGACGGCCTCCCATGTCCCTCCAGACGCTGTAGTTGAACAGAGGTTGAGAAAATGGTTTCTGAGAATTGCAAGGTAAATAAATCAGGTAGATCGATATGGTTAGTAGGATATGGTATAGTAAGTATAATATCTAGCCCAGGGAAGATTTTTTTTCTTCCATCTTAAACTGAGTCACTATTCTTAGAGTGACCTATGTATTCATTTCCTAAGGCTGCTGTACTCAGGTAGCAAAAGCTAAGCATCTCAGAACAGGAATGTATTGTCTCTCGGTTCTGAAGGCTAGAAGTCTGAAATCAAGGTGATGGCAGGACCATGTTCTCCCTAATGCCTGGGGAAAAGAATGCTTCTTGCCTCTTTCTAGCTTCTCACAGTTGCTGGCAATTCTCAGCATTCTTTGGCTTGTAGACTGCAATCTTGTCTCTGTTGTCACATGGCCCTCTTCCTCCTGTGTCCCTCTCCTTTTCTTTTTAAAAAGTTTTTTTATTGATTTTGAGACAGAGACAGAGAGAGAGCTTGAGTTTGCGCCAGTGGAGGGAGGGGCAGTGCTTAACAAGCATTCGGTGAATGAATAAATGAATGCATTGACTGTCTTTATCTCCATGCCCTCCCTTCCTGATTCCTCCACTTTCCCTGTCTGGGAGACCTTTCTTGATCCTTCCTACCACAATTTGTAACTTTTTCAAGACATCACTTTGTTTCCTGGAAAGGAGGAACTGTGTTCCCAACCTTCCAATTCTCCAAAATCCCGAACAGTGCTTTGTATGGAATAAGCACTGAATTGCTCAGTAAATATACATTAGATTGAATTAAATTAGTGCTAACTCGGGGCGCCTGGGTGGCTCAGTCGGTTAAGCGTCCGACTTCAGCTCAGGTCGCGATCTCGCGGTCCCTGAGTTCGAGCCCCGTGTCGGGCTCTGGGCTGATGGCTCAGAGCCTGGAGCCTGCTTCCGATTCTGTGTCTCCCTCTTTCTCTGCCCCTCCCCCGTTCATGCTCTGTCTCTCTCTCTGTCTCAAAAATAAATGTTAAAAAAAAAACAACATTTTAAATTAGTGCTACCTCTGTTTTCACTTTCTTGGTCAAGTCTGTCCCAAGCTTTGCTTCATACTCTACCTGGTTACTGTCCCTTGTCCCACACTTTGAAGACCAAGGTTTTAGGACAGCTGTCCTAGTCCCTTTAGCGAGGTGATGAACAATCAGACATTTTGCCATATTTACTTCATCAGTTTTTGCTGAAGTTTTAAAAAGAGATATCAGACATGGTGATACTTTACCACTAAATACCTCAGTATGCGTTTCTAAAAGGTAAGAACATGTTCTTACTTAATGACAAGATTATTATCACACCCAATAACATACTATAATTGTATCAATATTATCTAATACCACCCTAGTTCATATTCTGTTTTCCCTAAGTATCTCAAAATGTGTTTCATGGTTGTTTTAGTCAAACTATGATCTAATCAGTTTCCATTCCTTCCTTTTGACTGTTTGGTCTTTCAATTTAGACAATTGATCTGTTTCCCTGCCTTCTTTTTTTCATAACATGATGTTAAATCTAGTTGATGGGTTTAGAGAGTTTATATTTCTGTTCATCTGTATGTTCAAAATTCATTCATAGTCAAAAGTTAAAAAAATTGAGTTCAAAATGGATCATAGATTTAAATTTAAAATATAAAACTGTATACTTTCATAAAATGACATAGAAAAAAATCTTTGGGGCCTAGGTCTTGGTGAAAAATTTTTAGATATGACACTCAAATATCCATTCTTAAGAAAAAAATTGGTAAATTGGATTTCATCAAAGCAAACAAAAAATTGCTCTGGGAAAGATTCTATTAAGAGAATGACAAAACAAGCTAAGACAAGGATATAATATTTGCAAACCTCTTATCTGACAAAGGGATATATAGAGAATACACAATACTCAATAGTAAGAAGGCAAACAATCTGACTAGAAAATGGGTACAAGTCATGAATAGAAGAGGATGTATTTCACCAAAAATAAGATTCAGATGACAAGCCTATAAAAATTTGTTCAATATCACTTGCCATTAAAGAAGTGCATACCAAAACTGTCATGAAATATGACTACACACTCTTAAGAACTACAATCAAATAGTGACAATACCAAATACCCAAGAGGATACACAGAAACTGAATATCTCATACACCATTGGTGAGAACATGAAGTTGTAGAGTTACTTTGGAAAATCATTGGACAGTTTCCTAAAAATCGAAAACTAAAACTAAATATATATACTTGTCATACAACCAAGCAATCATAGTCTTGGACATTTATTTCAAAGAAATGAAAAATTATGTCTGCACAAAAACTGGTACATGAATGTTCATAGAAGCTTTATTCATGGTAGTCAAAAACTATAAACAACCCAAATGTCTTTCAATGGGTAAATGATTAAACAAACTGGTACATCCATACTAAGTAATATTCAGCACAGAAAGAATAAACTATTGGTATACCTAACAACTTGGATGGATCTCAAGGGAATTATGCTGAGTTAAAAAAAAAAAAGCCATCTTTAAAGCGTCATATACTATGTTATTCCATTTGTATAACGTTCTTTAAATGGCAAGATTATAGCAACAGAGTCCAAAGTAGTGGATGACAAGTGTAAGAAATGGTAGGGGGGTGTAACTAGAAGAGATCTTTGTGGTGATGGAATAGTTCAGTATCTTGGTCACATCTATCTACACATGTATTAAATATGGCATAGAACTATATACGCACATTGTACCAAATATGATAACTTCCTGGTTATCATATTTCACTATAGTTATCTAAAATATAACCATTGGGAAAACTGGGCCAAGGGTTCATGGGACTTGCCTGTACTATCCTTCAACATCCTGTGAATCTATCCTTTTTCAAAACAAAAAGTTCAAATGAATCCAAGAATAATAGGTTGTATTCCAGGCAATCTGATTGCGTCATCATCCCACCTTCTTATACTCGATTTAGCACTTCTTTTTCCTGACCTGTACCTCTCAGTCTAGCTTATCTCTTGGGTTCTCTTCTCTACAGTGTTTAACACGTGGCGATGTCCATGCCACATCACAATGGCACTGTGTTTCTCAAATCAGAATTACGTAGGGGGCTTGTTAAGACAGATTCCAGGCTCTAGCCCCAAATATTCTGATTCAGGAAGTCTGGGAGATGCCAATAATTGACATTTCTAACATAATCTTGGATGATGCTGATAGGGACTACACTTAGTACTACTGGCATAGTGTTTTGTATAAAGCTGGTAGTCAAGAACCCTGCAACCTAGTCTCTACCCTGTATGACGTTCATCAAGACAACCTCTCAGAGCTTTGGTTTCTGAAAATGTGAGGTACTCAGCTTATGCAATTGTTGTGAAAGAGGTAAGATATAACAAGCTACTGAAATAAGGGAAGTGAGGACTAAGGTCACAGAGGTAGCCAGGGGCACTCAGGTATAAGGAGTCAGGTGTTTGGGGTGCCTGGGTGGCTCAGTTAAGCGACTGACTCTTGGTTTCCACTCAGGTCATTATCTCATGGTTCGTGGGTTCAAGACCCACATCGGGCTCTGCAGCTGGCAGCACAGAGCCTGCTTGGGATTCTCTCTCTCTCTCTCTCTCTCTCTCTCTGCCCCTCCCCTGCTCACACTGTCTCTTTCTCAAAATAAATAAATCAACTTAAAAAAAAGTGTCAGATCTGTGAACTTTCAGCTCAGGTTCCCTTCCTCTATGCCAGGCAATCACTTCTGGAACTCACCTAAGAATCCTGAACATCTTAGGGGCGCCTGGGTGGCTCAGTCGGTTGAGCATCTGACTTCAGCTCAGGTCATGATCTCACGGTTCGTGAGTTTGAGGCCCACATCAGGCTCTGTGCTGACAGCTCAGAGTCTGGAGCCTGCTTCACATTCTGTGTCTCCCTCTCTCTCTCTGCCCCTCCCCCGCTTGCTTGCACACACATGCTCTCTCTCTCAAAAATAAACATTAAAAAAAAAAAAAAAGAATCCTGAACGTCTTCTACAACTGACACTTCTTGTAATATGAGCATACTTAGTGCCCCTGAGTAAAACCTAGTTCAGACACTACTCACTGATTCAGCTCGACTTTGGTGTATATTTCTGCCACAAACACCCACAGGGGGAAACATAATTCTGGGGACATTTTTAGATGTACGTTGCCATGCATAGTGAGTGACGTTACAGCACCACATACTGCTTAAAAAAAATCAATTCCCTAGAGCACCTGGGTGGCTCAGTCAGTTAAGCATGAGACTCTTGATCTCGACTCAGGTCATGATCTCGAAGTTCATGAGTTCAAGCCCTGCGTCGGGCTCTGTGCTGACAGTGCAGGGCCTGCTTAGGATTCTTTCTCTCTTCCTCTCTCTCTGCCCCTCCCCCCACTCTCTCTCTCTCTCTCTCTCAAAAGTAAACAAAAAAACTTAAAAAAAAAACAAAAACACAATTTCCCACCCCAACCCCAACCCAAAAGTTGAAACTTTTGTAGTGGACCATAAATCGGGGGACCTGTGTTTTCTAGGTCTGGCTCCGCCATTAAAGGTCTCTGACCCTCGGCAAGACACAGCTCCTCCCTTGTCTTCAACTTTCTCATCTGGAGAATAAGACATTTGTCTAGCTGGCCTCTAATGGCCCTTCAAGCTCTGGGATTTTGAGTCTGATTTTGCCAAAGAGTTTTTTTTTTTTTTTTTTTTTTTTTAAGATTATTCCTTCCAGGAGCCTGGCTGGTTCAGTTGGTAGAGCATGCGACTCTTGATCTTGGGGTCATGACTTCAAGCCCCACGTTGGACCTAGAGCTTACTTAAAACAATTTTTTTAAAGATTATTTCTTTAATCTTTTCTCTACCTTGCCAATTAATAGCAATAGTGAGGATCACTACTTCAAAAAGCATCGATTTGGAATTTGATTAAGATTCAGTCTAGTTTGGCCAATTATTAACAATGCAAACTTGTTCACTGACAGTTTTTATGGACTTCTGTTTCTTTTTCTGCAAAATGAATATAATAACACATCCCTCCTAATTAGTTACCATTATTAAATACTATAATATATGCAAAAACTACATACAGGTGTAAAGTAAGGTAGCATTCTCTGATCCTTGTATATTTCCTCTTCCTGTTTTTTTCTGTCTCTCATCCTTCTTTCCTTTTGTCTTCCATCGTCACTCACAAAATTCTCTTTTCTCTATAAGACCTTGATATACAGTTTCTGGATACTAAGAAAATAAGGCCCTATTCATCAAGCCAATAAATATTTAACTAGTCGCTAACATGTGGCTGGCAAATTCTTGGATTCAGGGGAAGTCGTCTTAAAGGGATAATTTCCTATTTTTCCCAGCTGAAACTCCTGTTACATTGATCCTTGAATGAATTACTATATTCTCCATCTTTTTTTTTTAAGTTGATACAATATCAACTTAATTTTTTTTTTTTTAATTTTAGAGAGAGAGAGTGCAAGCAGAGGAGAGGGGCAAAGAGACACACACACACACACAGAGAGAGAGAGAGAGAGAGAAAGAGAGAGAGAGAGAGAGAGAGAATCTCAAGCAGACTCCATGCTCAGTGTGGAGCCTGACACGGGGCTTGATCCCATGACCCTGGGATTGTGACCTGAGCCGAAATCAAGAGTTGGTGGGCTGCTCAACTGACTGAGCCACCCAGGTGCCCCTCATTGTGCCCCTTTAAAAAACAACTCTACGAGTATTCTATCGAGGGTTTTAGTGGCATTTTACAATTGAGAAAACTCAAGCATAAAGAGATCAGGACTCAACCTTGAGTTCTATGTGTTGTTGTTGTTTTTGTTTTTTTGCCAAATTAGTTCCGTTTCTTTGCAGAGACTGGCTATTCACCAAAACCACTTTCTCCTCTTTGTACTTGCACAGATAGACAACACTCTTCACTCTGCCTTGCTGCTCAGTAAGATCGCATATTCGAGTTCTGGTCAATGGAATGTGAGTGGAAATGTGTCGAGTACCACTTCTGGATCTGGTCTAAAAAGCTTCCAGTAAGATCCTCCATGCATTATACATTCCTGTTTATTACAACAGGTAACTTTGCCTTAGCTTACTGTCGCTTCCTATCACTCCTATGTCTCTGTTTCTCCTTTTCCCCAAACATTCTGTACCTACGCCTCCCTTCCTCACAATGCTTTCCTTTCGTGATATGCACTAATCTTCTATCTCTCCTTCAAGGCTCACATGTGAGCACCATATCGTGTGAGCGGCCTGACGCCATCCCCAAATCCTTTCAAGTACTCTTTGTCTGTAAATACTTGTAGCGTGAACAATCAAGTATTATACCTTTTGCTACTTGATTAAATTGGGGAATATTGATCATGCATATTGGACTTCACTCAAATCAGATTGTCTTAGATCACCACATACCCATGATACCCCGTGAGGTATTGAACATATGGTAAAAACTTGATAGATTTCTGCTAATTAGTTGTAAGATATTGTTTGATAAGCAAAATTGAAAATACCTGACCATTTCCTGGCTATTTATTAATTTTCAGTGATTTACTGAGTATCTATCATGAGTTTGGCATTGCTCTAGAAACTAAGACCAAAGTAAGCACACTACCTCATTTATCTACCCTTCGCATTAAGTGTCTTTTCACTTTTTCCACCCTGGAGCCTTTCTCTGGGAGTTGGCTGCTTTCTATGTATTGGCAAGGGATATCTATATAGTTTGTTGAATAGAGTAAGCCTTAAATTCAGACAATTTGATCGTCATATCCTAGTTCCTTTATTTACTTTCTGTGCAACCTGGGACAATATATTTATTCTCCCTGTACCTCTAGCTCTGCCACTATAAAACAGAGAGAGTCATATATAACTCACAAGGTTGTCATGACAATGAAATAAATAGCATATTTAAAGAAAGTACCTAAACCTAGATAAATAAAGCAGATGCGCAGGAAAGGTTGGTTACCCCTTAGTGTGGCCCAGTCATTTTGAAAGAAGAGGGCATCTTTCTTAGGGGCCACGTGGACATCTAGAATTACATTTGAGGTGGGGTAGGTGACCTGCCTAGAGGGCCTACGGTACCTCTCTCCCTTGTGTTTAAGAATTCCCCAAAGGTCCTTAACGGGGCTCTTTGCAGAGAAAATATGGCAACAGAGAATTTTACTTTTATTCAGAAGGAGGACAGAAGAAAACTGTTGATTTATTAGACATCCGAGGTTGGAGGGAAACTGGAGAATTCCCTAGTTTTTTGCATCTTTTTCTGATTTACTTAGTCTCTTACTTAGCCTCACAGGGCAGATTAATGACAGTTTCGGCTTGTTTCTTCCCTTTGTCGCGATGGTTATGCAGCGTGTGAGATTTCCGTCCTTGTGAATGAGATGGTTTTAGGGAATATGAAAATGCAGCATTCAGGCTCCGAGAAGCAACCCACCAGGCCAGGATGGGGGAGACGCACGTGTGAGAGGGATTAGCAATTTCAGCTGCCTGCCAGCCCAGCATGAGTCACCAGTGTGTTGGGACTGCCAAGAGCAGAATTTGATCTGGGGCTGAATTAACAGGGCTGCAGTGTCCAGACCAAAGGGAGTGATACTCTCGCTGTCTCGGCATGAATCAGACCACACCTAATGTACTGCAGCTCTTACTTACCCCAAATACTCTTTCTAGCTGATTATAGTTTATTATAGTGTGAGCGTGGGTTGTCTAATAATTGCATGAAAAATACAATCCTGGGGGCGCCTGGGTGGCTCAGTTGGTTGACTGTCCGACTTCGGCTCAGGTCATGATCACACAGTTCATGGGCTCGAGCCCTTGCCAGACTCTGTGCTGACAGCTCAGAGCCTGGAGCCTGCTTCAGATTCTGTGTCTCCCTCTCTCTCTGCCCCTCCCCCGCTCATGCTCTGTCTCTCTCTCTCTCTGTCAAAAATAAATAAGCATTAAAAAAATTTTTTTTAAATATAATCCTTTACCTTATTTCTACTCTAGAATTTACCACGCAAGTTGTGTTATCTATATGTAGATATTTGCATCTTTGAGGGCTAAGCACGTCTTTCTCTTTTGTGTGTCTGGTAGTGTAAAGGGGACAGAGATGTGTTTGGTTCTTCCTCTTTTATGAAAATGGATCAGCTTCTGGAAGCAGTGTCTGCTGTATGGAGCTTGACTGCTGTGGTCGAACAGGCCTGTATTCAAATCCTGTTTCAACTCTTAGGAACAAGAAGCATTATACAGTGGCCCTTCTCATTTCCAGTTCTACATTTTGGGGTGAGAGTATTTTCTTCATACTCCTGTGTACCCCCAACCTAGCAGACGTAAACCCATAGACATACACCACCCTTATCTTCCTTTTCTACAAAGCAGTAAGTATTGAGCCCTGAGGACAGGGTCTCCATAATAAGGGAGTTCTGGAAGTTGGGTAGGTAGGGACCAGGGCAATGCAGAAATGGTGAATCTGGTAAGAGGACACACTGGGGATTTCAGGCAGAGGCACTGAGACTGCCTCTAGAGGCAGAAAACTGCCTCCCTCTCTCTCTTTCTTTCTCAAAAATAAATATTTTTAAAAAAAATTTTTTTAAAAGACTCCCTTTTTCTTTGTTTTGTTTCTTAGACTCCATATATGGGTGAGATCATGTGGCATTTGTCTCTGACTTATTTCACTCCACTTTATACCTTCTAGGTCCATCCATGTCGCTGCAAAGGGCAAGATCTCATTCTTTTTTATGCCTGAGTCATATTCCATTGTAGATACGCACCACCTCTTCCTTATCCATTCATCTACCGATGGACACTTGGCCTGCTTCTACTTCTTGCCTGTTGTAAATAATGCTGCAATAAACATAGCAGCGTGCATATCTTTTTGAATTAGTATTATCATTTTCTTTGGGTAAATATCCAGCAGTGGAAGTCCCGGATCATATGGTAATTCTATTTTCAATAAACTTTTCTCATTTTCGTTCAAATTGTTTTTCATGTTTTTTTATTTATTTTTGCGACGGAGAGAGACAGAGCATGAGCAGGGGAGGGGCAGAGAGAGAGGGAGACACAGAATCCGAAGCAGGCTCCAGGCTCTGAGCTGTCAGCACAGAGCCTGATGTGGCGCTTGAACTCACGGACTGTGAGATCACGACCTGAGCTGAAGTCGGTCGCTCAACCGACTGAGCCACCCAGGCGCCCCCTTTTCTCATTTTCAACTATCAATTTAGAAACAATTAAAAAATACTTAATGAGGGGCACCTGGGTGGCTCAGTCAGTTAAGCGTCTGACTCTTCGTTTCAGCTCATGATCTCATGGTTCATGAGTTTGAGCCCTGCATCGAGCTGTCAGTGCAGAGCCTGCTTGGGATTCTCTCTCTCTCTCTCTGCCCTTCCCCCACTTGTTCTCTATCTCTCTCTCAAAATAAATAAAAATACACTTAAGAAAATACTTAATGATCTGAAAAGTGTGACTAGCATATTGTGGTAAGAAAAGAAAGCTCTGTGGCCTCTTCTGAAGGCAATCTGGAAAAAACAATATTTATCAAGTGTCTGAGTACAAATACTCATACCTTGCACCCAGTAATTGTATTCCTTAGAATGTGTGTTGACGAAATGTTGAAATTTTGATGAATATGCATGTATAAAGTCTTGTTTCCTAGCATTCTATGTAATAGGAAAGACAGAAAAACCCCAAGTATTGAATAAAAGGGAAACGATGAACGTATGATAACCTATTGAGTAGAACTTCCACACTTTAGAAGAACATGATAACTTATACAGCTATGTAAAAGTGTGGTACCATATATCACTATATAACCTATAATTACATTGGGAATATTCACAAGCAGGATAAAAACAAGTAAGGTTATTGACATCTTATTTTCTTCTTCATACAGGTTTGTATTTTCCAAAATGCCCTCAATTTGCTCTTTTGAAGAGTGTTCCCAGGTAGGGCATGATGTTTAGGGCTCAAGAGGTGGTAGGGACATGAGGGACCAGAGAACATAGCAGCTTCTTGGGACACAACACAGACTTATCACAGTAGCAAGTGAAATCGGCATTAAAAAGGTATAGTGGCTTCACTCCACGGGTCAGACGATATATGAGATTCACATTGTCTGGGTTTATTCCTATTGTTTGCACTATCATCTCTCTAATTTTTGGGAAGGTCCTCCCCCGCTAATTTCCTGCCCTCACCGGTATTTATATCTACATATATCCTGCCAAAAGACAAAGTTGATACTAAAAACAACAAACAAAAATAAGATTTGCAAAAAATTAGTCTTTCTGTGTTAGGTGACTTAGAAGAAATAAATATTATCTCCAATGATGTTACAGTTCACCTGGGGGGAAAAAAAAGACAGATATACAAGAAAGAGAGGAAACATCCATTCAAAAATAATGCATGTGGGTCTGATTCTGGGCCCTTAATTCTGTTGTTTCTTTGGTCTACCAATAATTCCACAAATAGTATTCTGATTATTATCTTTTGTATCCCTACGTTTTTTGCTGGTATATATTCATGCAGTTGATCTCATATCCAGCTATCTCTAAATTTTCATGAATTATATTTTGTAGATTACTTTGTGATTTCTAAAGAGATAATTATATTATCTGTGACAATTGCAATTTTATGTCTTTCTAGTTCTCATTTTATTTATGTGTGTTCTTTTGTGGAACAGTACAAGGTTAAATAAAAAGTGAGAGCATGCTTCTGAGATAGTTTATCATTTAATAAAACATTGGCTCCTGAGTTTCCTACCTAAAAATAAAAAGTAACATCCAGAAATCAGTGATGCAGCCAGAAAGTGCTCTGAAAGATCAGTCGGGGGGAGCTAAAGATGGGTTTGGGATTTGGGCAGGTGTGGTTTACTGGAAGCAAAGACTGAGTGAGCAGCAGTGGAATTGTTCAGGCAGGCCTGCAAGGACTAAGAGATAAAGCGATGCAGATAAAACGGGGCCCAGGTCTGTGTGGGTCTCTACGGTCCCTGGTCAGCATGTTCTAGTTCCTAGGGGAAAATCTAGAGATTAATGCTAACACCAAGCCCTTACACTTCACAAAAACATTTCAGAATATTATCTCATTCTACAGTAATGACTAAAAAAATAGCAAGGAGAAACTGACAATGGCTAAAAGAAGAAATCCACTCAGAAGGTCAAGGAGAACCCAATATGACAGCTAATGTTTATTCAGGGCTACTGGGTGCCTGGCACTGTTCTGAGAGCATTGAATGTATTGACTCGTTTAACCTTTGCAACCATTTCATGTGTCATCTCTCGTTATTCCTGTGGTAGGGATGAGAAAGCTAAAGTAAAGAAAATGCCCAAATTTCCCAGCTTTTACCTATCAGATCTGAGATTGTGCCTCCCCCTGCCCTGGGGAGGGAGGTGTGCACCTGCACAGGCAAGAAGAGAAAAGTATGAAACCTCAAGATCATTCTGTAAGAGCCTCCATCCAGGTTGCATTTAAGCCACTATTTTAAAATTTATTTTGAGAGAGACAGGGGCAGACAGACAGCATGAATGGGGGAGGGGCAGAGAGAGAGAGAGAGAGAGAGAGAGAGAATCCCAAGCAGGCTCCACACTGTCAGTGCAGAGCCCGATGTGGGGCTCGAACTCATGAACCCTGAGACCACTACCCTAGCTGAGATCAAGAGTCAGACGCTTAACCAACTGAACCACCCTGGTGCTCCTACACTATTTTAAAGGGAAGTGATGTTCAGCCTGAAGGGAGACTGCTTGAGGTAACAGGTAAGAAATGATGCCTTCTCTGTGGCTGGGGAAACCCAGAGACTTCGGACCATGGACACAGCGAGGAGCGAGAACAGGTACTTCCTGGGAAGGAGTACCTGATTCTAGACAGGCTGGATCCACAGAAACCAGAAACTGAGAAAGTTATTCTTGATTATTTTTTAAGGGTGATTTGCATGATTGAATTCTTTGCTCAGCTTTCCATTAAAAGTTTATAAATTATTGTATGGGAGTCACAGAGGTGACACAGAGGATGATGTTGACCCATACCTTACTGCCCTTAGTGTTTTTTGTATTCTCTAAAATACTACAATGATAATGCATTGTTTTTGGAATGAGAAATAAATATTATCAAAATAAGCAAGTTCAACTATGTGAAGCAAATAAGTAAAAAAGTATGCACATAAAAAAGTGTAAAAAATATGTTCTAAAACTTTTTCTTTTTCCTATATCCTTTTTTTCTGTAAATAGTATGCATTACGTTTATAATGGAAAAAAAGGAAATTTTTTTTTAAAGAGAGAAAGAGAGAGCACGAGCAGGGGAAGGAGCAGAGGGAGAAGGAGAGAGAGAATCTTAAGCAGACTCCACATCCGCATGGTGCCCAACACAGGGCTCAATCTCATGACCCCGAGATCATGACTTGAGCCAAAATCAAGAGTCGGACACTTAACTGGCGGAGCCACCCAAGAATTACGATTTTTTTTTACACAGAATATTTTTATTTAAGCTTCAGATGAATTACTCTTTTCAAAATGTGTCTCCTGCCCAAGAGGACAGGAGCTTCCTTCACCAGGCATAGACGAGGCAGGCTACGAGTGACATGAATATATTTTATTCTGATATATCAATATATGTCTTTTCAATCTTGTCAATACTAGTCAATTTTATTAACAAATGGAATTTTTCAGATTCACAGCACATGTATGTGCACACACACGTGTGCATGGACTGTATTGACAGATCACCATTTGCTTACAGATTAATCAGTGAGTAAAATTGAGGGAACATCTATGTTTGTTGCCTTTTTACATCATAACTAGATTTTTATCCAATATTTATCACAAATATTTTTTTTAAATGCTGAAAAGTTGAGATTTTTACAGGGAACATTATAAATCCACCTCTTGGAGTCAAGAATTAGCATTGCACTGTTCTCGCTATGTCCATCTGCTATCCGTCCATCTATCCATCCAACAGTCTGTCGTATTTATTTGACGCATTTCAAGATTAGTTGCAGATACCAGTACATTCCCCCCTAAATACTTCAGCAGGTATATCACTGTAACGAATTTTTATGTTTCTGTGTGCCTTTTTTAAAAATGGAGACTTCATTTTTTTAGAGAAGTTTGAGGTTCACAGCAAAGGTTGAAGGAAAGGTAGAGATTTCCCATATACCTCCTGTTTCTGACTCATGCATAGCCTTCCCCATTGTCTACATTCCCCACCAGAGTGGTGCATTGTTGCGACTGATGGGTCTGCATTGACACATCATTATCACCCAAAGTCTGCAGTTCATAATCCAACATTAGGGTATCATGCAGAGTAATTTTACGGGCCCCCACATCTTCTGTGCTCTGCCTATTTATCCCTCCCCCTCTTCACCCTGGCAAACATTCATCTCTTTACCATCTCCATAGCTTTACCCTTTCCAGAATGTCATAGAATTGAAATCACACAGTATATAACTTTTTAGGTGGCTTCTTTCACATAGTAATATGCGGTTAAGTTTCCTTTGAGCCTTTTTTCCGGCCTGGTGGCTCATTTCTTTTTAGTGTGAAAAATATTCTATTGTCTGGAGGTACCAAAATTTATTTATCCATTCACCTACTGAAGGATACCTTGCTTACTTTCAGGCTTTGGCAATGATGAATGAAGCTGCTATAAACATCTATGCACAGGCTTTTATATAAACTTCAGTTTTCAGTTCCCTTGGGTAAATACCAAGGAGTCTGATTACTGGATTGTATGGTGAGAGTATTTTTAGATTTATAAGAAACCTTCAAAATGTCTTTCAAAGTGACTACCATTTTGCCCTTCCATCAGCAATGAACGATGGAATTGTTCCACATTTTTGCCAACATTTGACACATCGTTATCACCCCAAGTCTGTAATTCCTAATACAGTTCACTTTTCTCTTTGAGTTGTACATTCTATGGGTTTACAGTTGCAAACTTAACTAGTGGTTTGGTTAAATGTATGAGAACATGTATCCATCATTACAGTACCATGCAGAGTACTTTTCACTGCCTTAAAAATTCTCTGTGCTCTGCCTATTTATTCCTCCCCCGTCAACCTTAGCAACCACTAATCCTTTTACTGTCTTTTTTAAATAGATTTTTTTAAGTCTATTTATTTTGAGACAGAGAGAGAGAGAGAGCACACAAGTTGGGAAGGGGTAAAGAGAGAGAGGGAGAGAGAGAATCCCGAGCACCCTTCACCACCAGTCCAGAGCCCGATGTGGGGCTTGAACTCTTGAACCATGAGCCCTTAACTGACAGAGCCACCCAGGCACCCCTTTTTACTGTCTTTTTACTTCGGTGTTGTCAGTGTTCCAGATTTTGGTCATTGAAATAGCTGAACTTTTTTTTTTTAATGTTTATTTATTTTTGAGAGAGAGAGAGTCGGTGAGGATGAGTGGATGAGGGGCAGAGAGAGGAGAGAGAGAATTCCAAGCCAGCTTTGTGCCACCACGCCAGAGCCCGACTCAGGGCTCTGTCTCATGAACCGTGAGATCAAGACCTGAGCCCAAATCAAGAGTGGGTGCTTAACTGACTGAGCCACCAAGGCGCTCCTGAACTTCTTCTTCTTCTTTTTTTTTTTCTTAAAGATAATGCACTCTTTCTCTAAAACAGAAATTTAAAAATTAGGGCAAGAAATTCATTCTCTGGCCCTGTATTCTGATTTCAGATTCATTAAGTATTATAATTTTAAATAATTTATTGCTCCTGACTTTTGATTGACATCCAGAAAGCTGAATGTATAATACGTCTTTGTCCTCGTGGCAGAATAAGCTCCTGGATCATTCTAGAATTTCAGGCGGAGCACTCATGGTCATGGATAACTTTCTACATAGAGGAGTGAGGCATGCAAGGAAAGACCAGACCACAAATGCAGGTCCCACACCTTTGCGACACACCCAGAATGCTCCACACCTCTCACTGTAACTGCCACCTAACTTTCCTCCCTGACCCTGGAGTAAGTTCATTATCAGAAATGTATTGAGTTGTGTTAAGATGTTTGGAAAAAAACATATAATTGGAAGGCACAGGGGTTTCTAACTAATTGGGAGAAAGAAAACATAGAATATACGTATTTTTAAGGTTTTCAGTGTTAAGTTATCTCTATACCCAAACTGGGACTTGAACCTATAACCCTGAGATCAAGAGTTACTCGTTTCACCAACTGAGCCCCTGAAATATTTTTTTTTGAAAAAAGAAAAAGATTTTTGCAGAGTCAACGCACAGTTTCAGAGTAAGGAGAAAACATTGTGGGCCAAGGCTCAGAAGTTTCATGGGGAAAACTATAATCTTGAAGGAAAGGTAGGATGTGGACAATAGAAAGGGAAGGGTATTTTGGACGGCAGCCACAATGTGAGCAATGATGCTATTTATGGGAAAGCAGGTGTACTTTGAGGCTGGAGTGGATTTTTTTTAAAGACATCATAGATGCTTAAGCTCTCATTAAGCTCTTCCCCATCAGAAATTCTCACGTCACCACCATTCTAGTATTTCCTTGAGCCTCTGATTAATGTCATATTTGCTTTATGGTTTATCTGAGATTGCATTACTCCTATGATTACCTTCTAATCACCTCTGGCCACAGCTTATGTTGTTTGACTTGGCACCATTTTATTTTATTGAGCAACATGGTGGACATTTATCACAGTAGAGAGATCATTGTACAATGTGATTATTGTTGTTAATATTGCCTTGGTTTTTTCCTGTGAGAATGTCAGTTCTCCTGGATGGAAGACGTCAGTCAGGTGTAGTGAAAAGTGCACTGAACTGGGAGTCAAAAAACCTGGTTCCTCATTTTATTTCTGCAACTAATTTATATGAGACCTTGGCCGAAACATTTAATTTCTCTCGAGATTGTAATATAAAAGTGGTCTGAAAGGGCCTTCTATAAAATAGCTCCAAGCATAGGACTGAAATGTCATCATGAAAGACATGTTGGGAATGAAGATGAAGAGACTTGAAATTTTTGCAGCTTTTTAAAAAATGTTTATTTATTTTTGAGAGAGAGAGGTGGGGAAGGGGTAGAGAGAGGGGGGACAGGATTTGAAGTGGGTTCTGTGCTGAAAGCAGTGAGCCTGATGTGGGACTCGAACTTATGAACTGTGAGATCATGACCTGAGCCCAACCGATGCTCAACTGACTGAGCCACCCAGGCACCCCTGCAGCTTTTAAGAGTTTCCTTAAGAAGCAAAATTTCCGTACTGAGGAATGGGGTAGATGATAGAAGCAAATGATTGAATTTCTGAGGATGCCTGAGGTCCTGAGAAAAGTCCCTCATAGGAGACCCAAATCTGTGTGTGTGTGTGTGTGTGTGTGTGTGTGTGAGTATTGGCAATGGAGGAGATTGACATTAGGATGTAGCAGTTAAGAAAAGATATCTAATATGTTTTCCCATGCTAGTCTTTTGGAGAAAGAAACCGATAACACAAAGCAGCACAGACAGAACAACCACCATAACAACTACAACAAAAGACAAGTAGCAGGGGTTTGGCAAAGAAAAAACACACAAAAAAGCCAGACGCTCAATACCTCTTCCACTCAGTACCCGCACAATACCCTCCCATGGTTACAGCAAGAATCTTGAATAATGAGGACCAATATTGGAAACAAAAGCTAGGAGGATCTGAAAAAAAAACCATTGGTATCAATCAACAGACATCAATTGAGCCTTTAAGTGCCAGGCAATTTGCTAGATGTTGAGGATATACCCATTAAAAAGGATACTGACTTTGGAACTCCCCCAAATTGCTTTGGGCTCTAGAATTCCACGAAAAAGGAGACCCTTCCTTAGGATTGCATTTCTGGATCAAGTTTCTTTAAATATTAAATGGACTACAAGTAGGCCACTACCTGAAGCCCTCCTCCAGAGAACCCAAGCTGGCTATTTCCCTGGTGGCGGGGAGACTACGAGGCTGGCTGTGAAGCGTGTGTTGTAAGTGTTAGTAATGGAAAAGTAAATGCGCTCAAGCATTCAGGCTTTGGGAGGCTTTGTGAGGCGGTTACCAACTGCTTGTGGAAAAAAGTGGAGGCCACTCATTCTACATCACACACGAAAAATAAGGACTGTGCTTTATTAACAGGAGCAATTCTTGTCATCATTAAGGGCTGATATAGCACAACATGACTTGTGGGAGGTTTCTTGTTTTATTTTTTTAATTCTTTTTGTCATTGCTCTTTTTTTTTATGTTTATTTATATTTGAGAGACAGAGAGAGACAGAGCACGAGTTGGGGAGGGGCAGAGAGAGAGGGAGACACAGAATCTGAAGCAGGCTCCAGGCTCTGAGCTGTCAGCACAGAGCCTGATGCGGGGCTCAAACCCACGAACCGGGAGATCATGACCTGAGTCGAAGTCCGGTGCTTTAGCGACTGAGCCACCCAGATGCCCCTATCATTGCTCTTTTTAAAGCAACTTAAGTTCTAACTTTGAATACAGTCTTCTTTCTTATCACACAAACGTGTTTTATGGGTGTGAGAAGCAAAGTGTGCTGACCAAAAATAAAAAGAAAAAAATCCCTGCAATGAAACATAGCTAAACCTTCTTTGTGGATGTGTATCTACATTGACAAAGAAGCTTACAGAATATGAGGGCTCTATAAAAGACCCGGGACAATAACGTACCTTGGGTTTAAAATAATCCCCTATGGCATGCTGTATCTTGTTGCTACCCATAGAAATAGCTCACACCAGCTGTTTCTTTCCACTCCCATCAGCCCTAAATGAGTAAATATGAGACAAACGGCTGTTTAGTCATCTTGTTGGCATCTAAATTCTACACTGGTCTCCCTCAGTTAGAAAAATATTTGGTGTATCCTGGCCCAACCTGCTTCACTCATATTTACAGTCAGAAAACACAGTCCTCTTTCTTAAAATATCCTGAAGTGAGTAATGCAAAAAGGCCAGGAAGACCACGGGCCAAGGGTTACTACAAGCTCCAGCCTTTGTTCACTGTGCACTTGGTTTTCTTCCTTGGCAGGTCTTAACCCCCTCGAGAAGCGGCGGCCGTCTTAACGACATCTACCTGCCGCCAGAATTGCAACATACGGTGTGTGTGTGTTTCATTTCACAGACTCTGGACAAGGTCGACTTACCTTTGTGGGGCTCTGCTTAATGGTGGTGAGATGGTTCCAGACTCTTCTCCACAGACCTCCGCTTTGAAGTTGACAGCCTGTCCAGAATAAAGTGCGTGGCATTTACAGTCTTCCCCTGACAGTTGCAGCCTCTGATAAAATAAATAAACCTCATATGGGCACTCTCTTTCCTCCTTATCTTCTGCCAGGTTATTTAGTGTGGTGCTCACATTTGTGGCTGCAAGAGGCTGTGGAAAACGGTGTCGGGGGTCGGCTGGCTAGCAAAGGGGATGACTGTTTACATTATGCTGGAAGACAGGATAGGATCGTTAAAATAAACTCTCTGATTTCCTGTCACTTCCTGACTTTATCTAATGAGGCTAACACGCTTCCACACAAAGGCCTCTGCGTGTTGGCTGCTCTGTCTGGTAGATGGTTCTGTCATCTGGATCAATTCTTCCCTCTAAAACAAATAATTCGAGTGCAGTGAGTCCTTTCTTATTCTAACTTCTTTGGTGGACTCTACAAATTCCCATGAGTCGGGAAGACATGGCCCCTTGTTACTGAGGCTGTGGAAATCATTTAGGGACCTGGTCCTACCTGCACTTGGAATGACTTTTTGCATTTTTAAAAACAGAAGTATAAATTCCAGGCATAACTTTAAACCTAACGAATCCCAAATATTTTATGACAAAGGAGAGAATGGGTATAATGACAAAATAAAGCGTAATTTTTCAAGTAGAGAAATGGAATAACACCTCCTCTCCCCAACTCCAGCCTGTGACTCATACTGAGTCTATTATAGGTTAGGTGTGTGTGTGTGTGTGGGGGGGGGTGTTCACGAGTATATGCGTGTGTGCTTGCGTGTGCACATGCTTGTGTGTGTGTGATGACAATTGGCTCGGTCAGGGGCAGCTGGATAAGAGGAGGTGGATACTTCTAAGATTTTTTGGAAGGAATTTTAAGGACTCTGCTGGCTGCTATAGGGAGAGAGTGAGAAGTCTTCACTTACATTATGACAGTGACCAGGCCTAGAGACCCTATGTTTCCCTAATGTTCAGTTGTTCTGAAAAAGTTTTCTTCTGCCCCTAACATCGGCATTTTTTCCACCTTATTTGTTTGGTTTGTTGAGGTGTATTTAATAAATAAAATGGTGTATATTTAAAGTGTAACGTGATGATCTGATGTACACATAGCGTTGTGAACTGAGTGCTGCAATCTGACATCTGGTCTAATGCTTCCCAACCATCAGGAATTCTCGGTGAACCTTGTTCTTGGGCCCAGCCTCCGGCGTGACTGCTTTCTTGCTTTAAGGAACTGAGAATAGTTCTAGAAAATAGCTGGAGTTCTTCCCCCCAGCTCTCTGGACTGTATCAAGATCAGGGCTTCGGCACAAATCAATCCAGTTGAATATGGAAAATCAGAGAACAGTTGATTTGTGGACCTCACAGGCCAATGTTCAACAGATGTTTATCAAACACTTTCTATGTACCTAGAACTGTACTAAATATATGTAATCTATATGAGTATTATATATAATGGATTTATTACATATGACACATATAATTTTCTATTTCTACATACACACTTGTAAATACTTCATTATGTTCTAGGTAAACACACATGAAACAATTGGAAAATAAAAGAGTTGAAACAGAGCATTAGCTCCTTCTTGCTCTGTTGAATATCTTCAGTAACACTTTTTACAGCAGCCCTAACCTCCCAGCAAGCGTAAATCAAAATGAGTTTTGTGGGTTTAATCTAGTTTCTAAGTGGCCTGGTCCTTGATACCGCATCAAGGAATTGCCTGCCCACATCAATACAACTGGGTTTCTGCCCCAGGCCCCTCTCCTATACACACACACACACACACACACACACACACTTTCTCTTTTTCCTATTTCCACGTGGGACTTCAGCTGTCCCTGAGAGCAGTCTAGTTAACCCTGTCACAGCCCAGCTGTGTGTCTCTCACCAGTCCCTTCCCTACGGAGCTCAATGCTGTTCTCAGTCTACCAGCCACCACCCGTCTCTTCCACCACTCTCCCAAGATCTAGCTACAGTTAGAATAATAACTGGAACCCATAGTAGACAGGCACTTGTAGAAAAAGCTCTCTCCTCTGGATGTGTTCTGCCCTTCCTAATTACCTCCCTGGATACTGATAGCCTTTCTAAGTAAGGCTGAGATCACCATCCTCACCAGGAGAGTCCGCTTTGGACAGTTGGCCACACCTTCTGTTGATTTTTATAGTTCTCCATTATGACTTATTCTAGCATCTTTTTCATTCTCAACAGCCCTTGTCCTGAGAGCCTAGTTGGCTCTCACCTGAGTGTGGGAGAGCTCAGAACATAATTGTTAGAGGAGTTTAGAGAAGGCAATGATGGGGAGGAGGTGGTGTTAGGGAGACGTGAGACTTCAGTCGAGCCCTGAAGAAGGAGTGGGATTTGTTCTATGCTTCTTCTAACTCCCTAAGTTTTCCCCAAACTGTAACTACCACAGAATTAGCCTGATAGAATGTTAGGGCTACAGGAAACTATATGGTCCTGATAAAAATTATCTCCCATGGCAGATAACAAGATTTAAAAAATTATCTAGATTAGGGGCACCTGGGTGGCTCAGTCAGTTCAGCGTCTGACTCTTGGTTCCAGCTCAGGTCACGATCTCACGGTTTCATAAGTTCAGGTCCCACATTGGTCACCGTGCTGGTAGCATGGAGCCTGCTTGGGATACTCAGTCTCCCTCACTCTCTGCCCCTCCCCAACTCATGCTGTCTCTGTCTCTCTCAAAATAAATAAAATTTAAAAAATAAAAATAAAAATCTAGATTAGAATAAATCTATGAAAGTAGAGAGAATCTCCCAATGCTGGGGGTGGTGAGCCCTTGGGACATGGCCTGGAGCAGAGCTGCCACACGGCACAACTGAAGGTGCCATTGTCACCTGCCTGGGCACATAGAGCCACCTGGAGTTGGGCCAGGCCCAGCATGCATGACCTCATGTGGAGGTCCTCCATCAGGGGCACCTGGTGGCTCTCAAGTTTTTGACGAGTCGGCCTATGTATCAGAGAATTCCAGGTGTCCAGGACAACGAACAGCTCTAAAACTGTGACGAATGTACACGGATTGATTTAGCTCCAGTTGCCCTCTGTCCTTAATGTGTCCCCTTTCTTAACCCTTTACCTTTACCCCGGCCCCCACATCCTAGCAGGTACCTCTCTAGCAACTATCAAAGACAAATAGTCTTATTTTCACATGTTTTTATCTCTGGCTCCATCTTGAGTATTCTTTCTAAATATTCGTGATCATGCAGAGATTTTTGTTTTGTTTTGCTCAACATTGTAATCCCAGCACCTAGAATTGAGTCTACATAGTATACGTTAAATATATATTTAGTGAATAGATGAAGGACGTTAACTTTCTCTCTAGTTCTCTAGCTTCCCAGCTAGAGAGAAATGTGACAATGCTGGACTGAGTTGTGTTTTCTATAAACTCCTGGCTTGAAGATTATTGTTATCTCCATTTTCACAAGAATGCCCACATTTGTAGCTTCTATTAAGTGGTTCCACTTCCTCAAGCAGGATCTCTGGGGGTGAAATCTTGAAATCTGAATATATGAATTCATTTAGCAGCTACCCTCGGTGGACTTCGTGTAACAATTTATTAAAAATGTGTAACATTTGGAAAGAAATATGGCTGAAAATAAAAACTGGATTCAAAGCATAGTAATTAAAATAGAACACATAGTAAACCATTTTATTTAAGCCATAAAATGCATTGAAAAAATATGCAAAGGGGAGATGTCTTTATAGTTTAGTAGAACTTCCTTTTACTTATTCACAGAGGTATAGTGAAGATAAAATACATTAAAGCATGAATGCTTCGAAAAGGTTAAAAAGGTCATATCTCTTCAGGATGCAAATAATGTATTATCCGAATGGTAACCAATTCATTTCCAATCTAAGGGGGAATGATTGTAATATTCAGGAGAGGGTGGGAAAGAGCCCTATAGAACATAAGTTCTCCTTTCTTAATTTTCAGAGCTCATGATCCTTCAAGTTTAAAATAAAAATTTCCATTAAAGAAATTTGGATTTGAAATAAAAGTTAGTACAACTTCTGAAGTTTTTTTGAAAAGTTGGCATCGTTTTAGGAAAATGCTGACTTGTGGTATTTGTGTGTTATTTTTTAGCCTCATAATTAGTAAATTTTCTTTTTAAAAATTGTTTTATTTTATTTTATTTTATTTTATTTTATTTTATTTTATTGAGAGACAGAGAGAATGGACAAGCAGGAAAGGGGGGTGGGGAGAGAGAGAGAGACAGAGAATCTTAAGCAGAGTCCATGCTCAGGGCCGAGCCCAATGTGTGGCTCCAACCCATGATCCTGGGATCATAACCTGAGCCAAAATCAAGAGTCCGCTTCTCAACCAACTGAGCCACCCGGGTGCTCCCGAATTAGGAACGTTTCTTATAGCAGTCAAGACTGATTCATGTTGAATGTGAAATGAGGATACTAGACTTCTTGTAATACAGGTGCTTCTAAATGATTCATTTGAATGGGAATGGGTGGTATGCTTATAAATATATCACAACTCATTTTGCAGCATTGGCTCATTTCTGTTGTGTAGATACTTCCACTATGGCCTATTGGAAGCTACTAAAGTGACGTCACTGAACGCGGGGGTGGGTCGCGGGGGTGTGTCATTAGGTAGTGTATTTACAGACAGGATAAATGCGAAGAACCTCAGAGCACAGATGGTAGTACAAGGTAGTAAAATAACTAGAAAGTGATACATTTTGAGCACATCAGCTTTGTTTTTAATATGATTTTTGACATAGTAAGTTAATATAATTCAGATTTTTAAAAAAAAAATTTTTTTAACGTTTATTTATTTTTGAGACAGGGTGAGACAGCATGAACGGGGGAGGGTCAGAGAGAGAGAGGGAGACACAGAATCTGAAGCAGGTTCCAGGTTCCGAGCTGTCAGCACAGAGCCCGACGCAGGGCTCGAACCCACGGACCGTGAGATCATGACCTGAGCGGAAGTCGGATGCCTAACCGACTGAGCCACCCAGGCGCCCCTATAATTTAGATTTTAATAGCATTTATGCCAAACAACAGATATACAAGATTCCTGAAAATTTATTAGTCGGCTCTTGTGATTTGGGATGAGGCAGCTAAAGCATACCAGTAAGAAAGTCTCCAAAGGTTTCTCATTAAGAGATCGTTGAGGACAGGGTCCAGGCAGTTCACGCGGACTAATTGTTCTAGATCCCACAGCAAGTCAGTTTTTATAGCTGTGTATTACTAATACTATGACAATAATGAACAGAAATGTAAAGTTTCTTGGTCAGTCAGAAGTGCTGGCAGAAGTTTTACATGGCCACAGATGATACATTCAATAAACATGGAAAGAAACAGAGAAGTCCTTATTTTTCCAAGTTTTAGTTAACTGGTAGCATTCACATGAATATTCTTCCTTCGTGCTAATTTAGACAGACTTAAGTACAAACAGAATATGTGGAGAAGATGAGAACTCTTTCCTGGGAAACTGTTAAAATTTGATGCATTCTGTGTCTGTGGTAAAGTCATGTTATAAAAATTTCCTTCTGTGGCTGCTTTGAGGCCTCTGGGACATCTGTCCTTAACTCTTTCCCCTATTCCCCAAATTATTCCTAGGCCAATTCTCAAAATAACTCACCAAGGAGATTCCTGTTGCTCAGAAGGAAAAATAGGTACACTACCCTTGTATGAGAAATCGTTTGCAGCCAAACACACAAAACCGTTCAGACTATAGTCTACAACAGTGCAACTCACCCAGTTAGCTCAGACTGGTCAATACGATGTCGAATCTCATGATTTCTGAAATATACTTGTCTTATTCTGTCTGGGCTGCTATTACACAATGCCATGGACTGGGCAGCTTATAAACAACAGGAATGTATTTCTCACAGTTTTAAAGGCAAGGGGGAGGGGGTCCAAGATCAAAGTGCCAGTAGATTCAGAGTCTGGTGAGAGCCTGCTTCCTGAGTCACAGGTGACCGTCTTCTTGCTGTGTCCCCGCAAGGCAGAAGGGCTGGGGGTGCTCTCTGGGGCCTCTTTTATAAAAGTGCTAATTTCATTCATGAGAGAGCCACTTTAATGACTTAATCACCTCTCCGAAGCCCCACCTCCTAATACTATCACGTTAGGGGTTAGGATTTCAACATATGAATGGGTTGTTGGGGGCCCAGTTGGGTTGGGGGTGAGGATGTGACACAAACGTTCGGTTTATATCATACCTGATGCTTGTCATTACTTCTTTATAGCTGTAAGCCTTAGAAACAATTGAACGTTTATTTTAAAAGACATAAATGTGTAGGTATATGAAGTTATAAATAACACACATGAGGAACCACAGAAGGGTTCGGTGTTAACTACCAGCCTACTCCCATTATGGTATCGGAGCACTGTCTTCTAGCTCCTGATGTTAGCAGGTGTTGGTGATCACTGCTCTAATAGTTTCCTTTCACTGCTGTTAACAAATGACCACAAACCTACCGGCTTAAACAAGAAAAAATTCTCGGACACTCTGTAGGTTAAAAGTCCAGCAAATCTCACTGGATTAAAATCCAGGTGTCACCAGGACTGCCTTCATTTTTGGAGGCTCCGAGGGAGCATTTGTTTCCTGGCCTTTTCCAGCTGCTAGAGGCCACCCACATTCCTTGGCTCACAGCCCTGTTCCTCCATCTTCAAAGCAGCAACGTTGCATCTCTCTGTACCCTCTTTCCATGTCATGTCGCCCTTGAATGGCTCTTTTAAGGACGCTTCTGATTACTTGGATGCCACCTGGACAACACCGGATACTCCCCCCTATTCTAAGGTTGGGTGATTAGCAACTAAGATTTCCTCTGCGATCTTAATCCTCCTTTGCCATGTTACGTCACGTATTCACAGGGTCTGGAGATTAGGACATAGATATCTTTGGAGGAAGATTATTTGGCCTACCAAAACTTACAGATCCGAGTCACCTGGAAAGATCATTAAAACACAGATTTGGGGGCGCTACCCCCAGAATTCTGATGTAGTAGGTACGGGGCGGATCCCTAGAATGTGCATTTTAACAGGTTCCCAAATGATGGTGATGTCTCTCCTCAGGGAACGACACTTCAAAAATCACTGTTCTAGATCCTTTATTTCATGAGAGGCTTGCAAAATGGCAATGCTTAAATTCTATTCATATTCATAAGCATATTTTGAATTGAATTTCTGATCTCAATGGAGTTGCTAGATTAACTATGGGATGCCCAGTTCAATTTGAATTTTAGATAAATAAGGAGTAACTTTTTAGTATATGTATGCCTTATGCAATATTTGGGACATACTTATGCTGAAAAGTTTTTTGTTGTTGTTGTTTATCAGACATTCAAATTGAACTGAAAACGCTGAATTTTTATTTGATAAATTGGGCAACCCTAGTTTTCATCTAAAAGGGGGGAACAGGGTTGCTCTGTCAGTGAATATTCCATGAAGGACAAAAATTTAGATATGACTTTCTCTGATCTCTTTTGCCCCCAAGTAAGCTGGCAATTCTCTACTAACCATTTGCAATGAAATTAGAAATCCATAGAGTTTCTTCTCTACCTTAATAGGGATTGAATAACCAATAGGAGATATGTTTGATATAGCTGTCCAGAAATGTCGTGGTAGCTTTCTTTTCATATAATTCTTCCATATTTCTTATTAGGATTTTTCAGTTACCTGTTTAGTAAGCATCTATGTAATTATCCCAAAGGTGAAGGCAGTGTAATTTATGGATGTGTGCTAACAAACATGTGCAAGGGAGACGTGTTCCTTTAAAGGAGGTAAACAAGAGAATATATTACACAGGCCAGTACCCATTGCATGCTTCTCTGACGCCTCCTTATTAATGAAGACAATATGGGTTGGATAATCTGTTTCTTGTAGCAAAAAGCTTTCCAACTCTCACAGAGGAAAGACAGACCAGAAGGAAAAGATTGCTCCTGCTGTCTACTTCCACTAATCTCATTTTACCCTGCATCCAAGAAAAACCCCATCTGGTAGGTGAGACAAATATCTAAGCCAGAAGTTTCCCCAACTTTCTCTATTAGTGTCTCAGCAACTTTTTTTTCACGGCATCCCTGGACCAAAAGGAACACCTGAAATTTCACTTTATTAACTAGTTAGGTCCAACACACCTAATAATTACTTACATCTTAATTTATAAGCCATTTGGGAAAAAAAAACATACATCGAAAGAAAAAAAATAATTATTTTTATTTCACTCTTAAGTAGCCACAATTACTTTCTGATGAGATGTGGACACTTGTCAGACATGGCACAACTTCTCAAAACCGGAAATCAGATTGGACGTTATCACTCTCATTTCCTGTTCCACATTGATTTCTCCCTCTTCTTCCCCCTCCTCCTCCTCCTTCTTCTTCCTTTTCTTCCTTTTCTTCTTCTTCTTCTTTTTCTTCTTCTTCTTCTTCTTCTTCTTCTTCTTCTTCTTCTTCTTCTTCTTTATTTTTGCAGTGTTTATCTTTATCACAGCAACCAGGGAAACCCAACTTTGTAAATCTATGAGGCCATTGAAAAGAATGTGTCATCTAATGGAACTGTGAATCACCTGGAGTTAGAGTTTCTTGCAGTGTCTGATAGACATAGAGGACCATCATATTTCCCTTAAAATCTAAAATATACTGCAGCACTCTTGTAAGTTTGTTGAGGAACCTCAGGACACCCCAATGTGCACAATAGAAACCTGCAACTCAACAAAGGCTACAATCCAAGCAACAGAAAGCTAGATGAGACTCACATTTTTTTCCTGCAGTTCAGTAGTTCCAAGACCTTCCATAAGTTACTTAACAGCTCTTAGTCTCAGGTTTCATATTTGTGATAGGGCAAAAATAATATAATATGCCATGTGTTTTCTAGTATAAAATAAATGCTCATAGAGTAACATATTGACTTATCCAATCACAATGCTGTACACCTGAAACCAATGCAACATTGTGTGTCAATTATATTTCAATTAAAAAAACTAAAAAGAATTAAAAATAAGGTTAAAAACGGGCCCCTGGGTGGCTCAATTGATTAAGCGCCTGACTCTTGATTTCAGCTCAGGTCATGATCTCTTGGTTCATGGGTTCAAGCCTGCATCAGGCTTGGCACTGACAGTGAGGAGCCTGCTTGGGATTCTCTCCCTCCCTCTGTCTGCTTCTCCCCTGCTTATGCTCTCTCTCTCTCAAAATAAATTAAAATTTGAGAAGATAAGGTTAAAATGTTCAAGTGTTAGCTAGTTTGCTTATGATTTGTATGGCAGAACTACAAAAAAGGTGTAGGCAGTGTATAATTCTCTCTGAGGTAGTATGGGGAAAGTATAAAAGTTGTGATGCCTGAATAGAATTTCAAAGAATAAAAAAATTATTTAACTGGATAAATTTTGGAAGGATGTTGAAAGTGGAGATGATGTATTGAGGGAAGTAGCTGAAGAGTAAGTATATGAATGGGGGGTGGAGAGAAAGGTGTCCTCCTGCTTAAAATGCTTCAAATAGCAATAAGGCTATGCCCAATGAGGTGTTTTTTCTCCTTTGAAGAGTTTTAGTTCTTTGATGAAAACCAAAAAAAGATCAAAATGGCCTTTTACAATCAAAGATCTTTAGCAAGATACCCGGATGGGGAGTTCACCTCAAAAACTAAAATGACAAAAAATGTGCACGTAAGTTAATATTCATAGTCCTATAAAATTCAAATAATTCAATTGCTAATATGTTATCACCGGGCCACTAAAATAATGACTGGTAGGATTTTAATTCTTTTTCTCTTAGATTTCATGCATAATGGCCGTATGGTTATGTTTCTACCAGATAGCAAAGTGACTCATTTCTGTTGGTCATGTGGAAAATCATTAATTCTGTGAAATAGAACTAATATTAACACTATGAAAGGCAGCATTCTGCGAGCACATGCTTTTCATAGTAACGCTCTGCAGCAACCTTCACAGAGTGGTCTTTTGGTACATGAATCACAAGTCACTCCCCTGACAGAAAGTGGGATCATGACCTGAGCTGAAATCAAAAGTCGACACTCAACCGACTGAGCCACCCAGCTGCCCAAGCCAAGGTTATGTATTTTAAAGAACAGAGCCAGAATTTGAACTCAGATTTGAGTCTGTTGTCTGTACTATTTCCATCATATAAGACTGCTTTATATTTTATTAATTTAAAAAAAGTTAAAATAAAAAGTCTTTGGCAGAAGTGTGCTTGTGTGCTATGGGCTTCTTAGGCATCTATGAACAAATTCTGAACCAAATCCTATGTCATACATTCGACTGTGTAATGCTGAGAGAGATTGTGAATGCTGATTAACTGCAAACGTGCATTACTCAGTTTAGTTAATTAACACACTCATCACCTCATGTAGTCCCTCCCCCACTTACTGCAGTGAGAATGCTTAAGATCTACTCTGTTAGCAAATTCCCAGTATACAAGAGTCTAATGTACAGCGTGGATTCTATTTCTTTGTCTCTCTCTATAGTGTTTTCATAAGCTAAACAAGTTTCTCAACATTCTGAACCTCAGTCTCTCCATGCAAAACCAAGAGAGTATATACCGTAGAGAAAGTTGTTGATAGTCCTCTAATCAAGGACATTAAGAGACCAAAGTTCTCCCCTGTTGGTCAATTAATTTCATTGCTTTGGCCAGGATGGGCGCATGTTGACCACAGTGGTTTGTCCTGTCAGTTTCCTGAGGCATGGACACATCACATCTTAAACATCGGGCCCTTTTATAGACTGTGCTGATTCAGAACACACATACTCACTGATTTACAAAATAGCTGAAGACACACGGTTATGTTCCACACACTGTGGTAAGAGCTAGGAGTACAAAGAAATATCACCGGTTTTCCACTCAAGGACCTCTCAGTCTCGAGGAACCAGATAATTATAACATAAGCAAAGTGCTAGAAGAGGCCAAATGTAAAAATGCCTTTTGAGCACAGTCCATATAAATAGGCTCTGAGAGAGTAGGGGGTAGGCCTCACAAAGGAAGTCATTCGTTTTTGTTTTTGTTTTTTTAAATAAGACAGATCCCTGAAATAAGGAAAATACAGAAATACTTAAAGAACACAAAATTTGGGCATTATCTCCTCACCCCTCCCCCCAAATCCACTATAAGTGTGTTGGTTCAGGCTTTTCCTATGCTCATAGAGTTTTCTTTTTTTCTCAGTCAATGCAATTAAAGTCGTATTGTATACTGGGTTCTCTCCCCAACATTAGAATGAGGTACCTCCCTCCCCTTGGCTTTGAAAACTTTTTCCCAAGAAAAAATTTTTAGCCATTGCATAATATTCCACCAAATGGAAGGTTTTTAAAATCATTCAACCAGTCCTATGATAAAAGATATACATTGTTTCTGTATCTCAAGTTAGAAATAAGGCTGTGATGAGTACATCCTGAGGATATCCTGGCACATGCATGTGAATGCTATATGTATATACATATGTAATACATACATAACAGTATATGTATATACCAGGATATTGTAAAATAAAATAGAATATATTATATAATATATATGTATATGTATAGTGTGTATGTTTTGTATATGTGTGTGTATGCCAGCATTATTGTGCTCTGGATTATTTTTATTTATATTTATTTATTTATTTTATTAAAATTTTTATTTATTTATTTTTTTTTTCTGAGAGAGAGAGGGCAAAAGTGGGGCAGGGGCAGACAGAGGGGACAGAGGATCCAAAGCAGGCTCCGTGCTGACAGCAGAGAGCCTGAGGGGGGTCTCAAAACCATGAACTGCGAGATCGTGACCTGAGCCGAAGTCTGACGCTCAACCTACTGAGCCACCTAGATGGCCCAGGATGATTTTTAAACTATGGATATATAGTCAGGGGTTAAGGGCACAAGCTTTGAATTTGCTTAGACTGTTTTCTTCATTTTAAACTTTTTTTGAAATATATTTCATACATATAGACCGAGAAGCAAAACAAATTTGTAAGTATACCATCGGATGAACACACTTGTGTAACCCGTCCCAAGATCAAGAACAGAAAATAATCAGCACTCCAGAAACTCCCATTACGGTTACTACCGTCCTCCAAGGGAACCAGTTGCCCTAACTTTCAGCACCGTAGATTCGTTTCACTTTGTTTTTGAACTTTATATAAGTGAAATCATCATGTATGTACTTTTCTGTGTTAGGCTTCTTTCTTTCCCTGTACTTTTGTGAGCTTTTCTATATTGTTACACTTAGTTGTAATTTGTTTACTTCCATGCTGTCTTCTATTATGCAACTGTGCAATTATACCCAATCTTATTCATTCTACTGTTGATGACATTTGAATAGTTCAAATTTGAGACTATTATAAATAGTGCTATTAACATTATTATATGGATCCCTTAGTGAACATATGCTTGCATTTCAGTGGGGTCTACATAGTCTGCAATGGAATTAGTGTTATACACATTTTCTTTTTTTTTTTTTTTTTAAGTTTATTTATTTTTGAGAGAGAGAGAGAGACAGAGTGTGAGGGAGGGAAGGGGAGAGAGAGAGGAAGACACAGAATCAGAAGCAGGCTCCAAGCTCTGAGCCGTCAGCACAGAGCCCGACGTGGGGCTCAAACCCACAAACCGGGAGATCATGACCTGAGCTGAAGTCGGATGCTTAACTGACTGAGCCATCCAGGCGTCCCTACATATTTTCATCTTTGGGAAATGAACATATATTTGACCTTTGGTGGGGGCTTTATATTTGCATACCTTCAAGTAGAATTATTTGTATGCTTATTGTCAACTTTAGTAAGTACTACAAAACAATTTTCAATGTGGTTCCACCAATTTGCCCTCCCACCGGCAATGCATGAGTTTCCGCACCCACATTTGCTGTGTTCTGTATTTTTCAAGTTTTTAGTTGATGTGGAGTGCAATGTTTTTGCACTTGCTCGCTCTATGCCTTGAGGAACACACCCCCCTCTGCCTGAGTTTTCTTGCATATAAAATGGGGATATGAAGAGCACTTTAGTTTTGAGAAATAAATGAATCAATTCATGAAAGTTTTGGGGTGCAATGTCAGGCACAGATATTATATTGCAATCATTGTCATAGTCATCACCACCACCATTGCTATCTGGAAGGACTACTAAGCATTAACCAGAGAGAAAGCAGTTTTCTAGACAAAGGCAGAAAGGCAGAAAAGAGCCTTCTGTGTTGGAGGAACACTGCAAAGTTTCCTCTTTCACTCCACGGATGTTTGTTCAGGGTGAGAGGCAGAAATGTGTGACTAGCCACTAACTCAATTGTTCTGTTTCAAAAAGAGGGTTATTAAGTGCCCATTTCATTGAGTAGATTATGCATCTCAAATGAGAAGCAAATAGTCAGTTATTTAAAACAGTATGTGTCATGGGTGTCTCCTCCATGAGAATGAAGTCAGAACAGTGCCTGCTCTGTGCAGACCATAGAACTTGCTTTCTGTCTGACCGGCGGGGCTTTTTCTTACTTTCCTTTTCAGATAAATGCGTATTATTGGGAAATCCATGGAAAGCCCCTTTCTTTGTAGGTTACAAGATTTCCATGTCCCCCAGCAGAGAGAGTATCCCGGGCTGCTTCCGATGGAATGCAGAATCATCTGCTGGCCTCTCTGGATGTCACCTCTCAGCAGTGTGCCCGGCGGCCTGCCGAGAGCAGAGGCTCCCCAGACCAGAGCCCAATTAGGTCCAGCTGTGCTGAGCAGCTTACCCAAAAGTCTCCCATGCCCCAGAGCTGTTTCCCCAAGTCGTAGTTGGGTGAGCTTGCCGTTTTGAAATGTACTTGTTTGTTTTTATGCCTTGGCACTGTGCTTTTAAGACTCACGGACTCTCGAGCTCACTTTTTCTGCTTCCCTTGCTGAGGATGGAAACTATAGTCTCCTCTTGTGAGCATGAAGAATGAATGGGGACTTTGGCTGGAAGGGTGTCATGTGGGAAGTTTGGGGGCCAATGTGACAGTAAAACATCTGCACGGATTCTGGCTTTCAGGATGTTGTGACCGATCATATGGCCTCATACCAACTGGCAGGCCTCTTATTCCCGAGCATAGTGTGACACAGCTGTTTAAGGTTACTTCTACTGAAGTCAGAAAGAAATCCCCCTCATCTGTAGGAAGATAGGGAAAAAATGATGGCATTGGGGAGGGGACTTCTCTTTTCATGAGACTGGGACCCTGGTGTCCCCACTGTGGCCGTGAAGAGGGAGAGTGAGAGCATGTTGGTGTCCTGGCTAAGAGTTCAAGGAATGGGGTCCAACCACAGCTCTTCTGCCAATCAACTGCATGGCCATGGGCAAACCACTCTCAGTCTGCTTTTCATCTGCAAATTGGGACAGTTCTGGCTTCATGTGGTTGATGTCGGGGCTTCAGGGAGATAATTACAAGTAAAGCTCACAGCAGTGGCTGGCACAGAGTAAGAGTTCAATAACGAGTACCTATTATATTTGGTGTGTTTTTTCTCCACCCTTTCCCCCCTATCTGGCCACCTCTTTTTAGCTTCTGGCCATGGCTGTTTCTTTCCTACCTTTCACATCTGTAGCTGTCTGCTCACCTCCTCTTTATTAGCCAAATTGACATTCCGACTCTTCCCCTCTTAGTGAACAACTACTGAACTATCAATCTCTGGTCAAGTGTAACCTCCTCTGTGAAGTCTTCCTCTACTTTCTTCACCCCTCCCAAACCCCAAAGTGGAATTAGTACCTTCCTCTCTGTCAATAGATATGATTCATAAAGGTTTGTTGGGTTGTTAAATGGATGTGGCCCCATTATACAGATAGCTAGGTCAGGCCTCTACTGACTTGTTTCCTTAGTTTTTACCAGCAGATGTACAGAGCTTGGTGGTGGCTTGGAAAATGGTAATAAGGTTGCTGTTAATAGCTTAGTTGCCATAAGCTACAGGTCTTTCACAGATAATACCCCTGAGAGATTTTCATAGGCTCACTCACCCCAAAGGTTCACTTGAAAAAAAACAGCTCATGTTCAGCTGAGTTGCCAGTGCCCGAGTAAAATCAATTATAAGGCATTTGCATGTACGTTAAAAGAAACCATCTCATAATTATTGATTTCCCCATAAGAATGACTTTTCTATTAAAGGTTTGGATTTCCTATTAAAACTTGGATCCCCCTAGAAACAGAGAAGAAATTATACTTAACGTTAGCAATGTTATCCTTCATTGTATTGACCTTGCTATATTTTTCAAGTGGAGAGTTCAGATTCCTGGGAACTTCAATTATACAAAGTGGCTCCCGACTGGAAGCCGCGTCACGATATTATGAATACGTACACACAGACATTAGTTTGGACTTCCATCATTCTGCCTGGGGTTAGAGTTGTTTGTAAGTTTGCCTTATCTCCCTCTCCTAGATGCTCTGGTTGTGGAAGACAGAGCTTCTGTGTCCTACCTACGCTGATCACTTGTGCTTAGTGGTTATGTGTCATAGAGAAGAAAATAAATGTTTATTGAAATGAATGAACGAATGAATGATACTTGGAATGTGTTTATCAAGCTAGACTTCCCACTAAACAGTGAATACTTCATAGATACCAAATAAGGTTACTACTTTTTCCTGGTTTTCCTAAACTTTCATGATTTTAGCACCAAAAATTCCATGTTCTGAGAGTTCCCTTCCTCTCAGTCCTAGGCAGAACAAGATAGCCAGTCACCCTAGTTTCTAAGTTTCCTGCTGGGACAAACTTAAACTCAAATGCTTCCAGAGACCATTGGATTATGGCAATGAAAAGTAACCTGTTTTAGGGAAACTGGAAACCAGCCTGAAGGCATTCAAATATGAACAAAACCAGTCAGTGAGGTAAATTAGCTTGATGGCCAGCATTGCAGCCTGTGAGACAGTAGTGGTTGGCCAAAGCTAACAGAAAAAGCAGGGATAATTCCATCTTATATTCAACTCTGATTTTTTTTTAATTTTTTTTTTAACATTTATTTATTTTTGAGACAGAGAGAGAGCACATGAACAGGGGAGAGTCAGAGAAAGAGGGAGACACAGAATCTGAAACAGCCTCCAGGTTCTGAGCTGTCAGCACAGAGCCTGACGCGGGGCTCGAACCCACAGACCGCGAGATCATGACCTGAGCCGAAGTCGGACACTTAACCGACTGAGCCACCCAGGTGCCCCTCAACTCTGATTGTTGTAACAAAAATCAAAATCATTAATTTTGAGATTACTAAGAATTTGCTTAACAAATTCTGGGCCTCCATTTTCTCACATGTGAAATTAATATTTAAAAAGTTATCTACTGGAAACACAGAATTCTGGGAATTAAATTTGCCCTAAAACATAGAATGTTAATAGTTTTTCTATTAAATACTAATATGTGTAGTAGAAGTTACCAGGAATTTGAAACCGGTTTTACCCCTAGTTGTATAACCTTGAGAAATTCATTTACTATCTCTGGGTCTCAGGTGTGTCATCAATTCTATTATAAGCAGCTATGACAGCTAATTGCGAAGGTGCATTCTATTGTGAAGATTTGATTGCCTGGGGAGTGCTCTTTGGAATGAAAGTTGGTGCTAGGGATTAAGAACTCCAGTTTAGGGATTGTGGAGACCTAGACTCCAACCTTGCCTCTGTCATCTGATAGACGTGTAACCTTGAGCAAGTTCTTTAACCTTTTCATGGCTAAACTTCCTTACCTATAAAAATGGGTACTTTAATTGTGCCCACCTCATGTGGTTGTTGACACCAAGAGAACTAAACAAAATAATCTACGTAAAGAAATTCGTGTACAAAATGCAAATAAATATTAGTAAAGAAATTAGCAAAGAAGATGCAAATCAATACTAGTTTATTGCTATTATTAAAAGTGCCATGACTGTTTAATGTACACGAGTGACCAAAATCTACTTAAATGATACTTTCAGTTTTGAAAACAAAAGACTTATCAATTTGAATTCTTTTTCCCTCAATTTCCTACAGTTTCAACAAAATGGAAGGTTATTCCTTCTAACTACAGGGTGTTCAGTTCTCTGGGAATGTAGACAAAGCTCCCTGGTCCCAGGAGTGTAATCATCCCATAGCTTGCTCCACTCTGGAGCCTCAGTGGTGGCCACAGAAATTCATGTTCAGAGGAAGACATTAGTTCCTTTTCTCCTGGGCAGTCTGTTCTCTTCCTTGTAACGTGGTAAAAATTAAAAAAAAAAAAAAAAAAAAAAAAGGCTTCCTTGACTGACCTCCAGGCATTCAGTTTACTTACCTATGGAACTGCTTCTAACTTTTTAAAAAAATTTTTTTAACGTTTTTTTATTTTATTTTGAGACAGAGAGAGACAGAGCATGAACGGGGGTGGGTCAGAGAGAGAGGGAGACACAGAATCTGAAACAGGCTCCAGGCTCCAAGCTGTCAGCACAGAGCCCGACGCAGGGCTCGAACTCACGGACCGTGAGATCATGACCTGAGCCGAAGTCGGACACTTAACCGACCGAGCCACCCAGGCGCCCCTGCTTCTAACTTTTTAAAACATATTTTCCTTCTTGCAGAGCCCATGTTTTAACATTTAACTGTACATTTAACATTAGACTTGCATTTACTTTGGCATTTAAATTAACATAAGGAGGTGTGTGTGTGTGTGTGTGTGTACACGCATGTGCCTTGGTGAGTATTGGGTATTTCCTACAGGTCTACTTTTAGATAGCATTTTAAGTTTTTGTTTTCTTGTTTTTTTAAAGGCTCTTAAGTGTTTCCAGCTGTGTAGGACTCCGAGATGCAGGGAGACCTTTCCACTTTAGGCGACCTTCCAATGAAGTTTGTTAATGGATCAAATTTGTCTTCACCCTCCACAGGAGTTTGTTAAGGGACTAACCGGATGTACCTTGTGTAATGGACAAATCAACGCCAAATTAAGCAATTTTCATTACTGTGGCCTAATTATGTAGGAACAGAGATGAACTTATTATGCAAATGTCTTTGTGCATGTGAAGACTGAATGGCATTGTATCGACCAAAGTTCCTTAGTACTTGGAGTAAAGACGGTGGGTGGGAGATTGCATTATCACAGGGTCTTTGACAGTTGGGAGTGCTGCATTCAAAGCAACGGTTCCATAAGCAATTGTCACTATGGTCACATTGCAAGTGTCATGTCAGGACACAGTTATCCATTGAAACCTTGTACTGAAATGACACTTGGTCTTATTCATAATCATTGACATTATACTGAGTTTTTAGTTTTACTCTTACTTGATTTGTAGATTAATTTTGGTTTTGCCATCATAAAGCATAGACGCATAGAAAGTGCATATCTAGTTTCATATTTATACATAAACATAATAAAATAACATAAACCAACATTGGGGTTCAAAACGCTTTTTTTCTTCTTACGTGTCGCATGATATCAGACATCACTTAAGTTGGAGAAACACTGGCATCAGGTATCACCAAAAGAGCTAAAGAGGGAAATGTTTGTGGATGAACATAGAGCAGGACAGCGACTAAGGACACGGGCTTCAGTATCAGGTATCCTTGAATTTCGGTTGCACTTCCACACTAAATAAATTATGGGATTTTACTTTTCTGAATCTTAAAAAAAATTTTTTTTAACGTTTATTCATTTTTGAGAGACAGGGAGAGACAGAGAGCCAACAGGGGAGGGGCAGAGAGTAAGGGAGACACAGAATCCAAAGCAGGCTCCAGGCTCTGAGCTGTCAGCACAGAGCCCGACATGGGGCTTGAACCCACTAATCGTGGGATCATGACCTGAGCAGAGGTCGGACGCTTAACCGACTGAGCCTCCCAGGTGCCCCTACTTTTCTGAGTCTTTGTTTCTCCAAATTAAAATGAGAATGACAGGAGTAATTATCTCAGGGTGTTGCTCTGATGATTCATTAACCCTCATAAAGCGTGTCACCCTTGAAGAGGCAGTGAGGGGACATAGTGAAGAATGTGGACTCTGGAAGCAGATGTCTGGGCTCAGATCACGGCAATGCCACTTGCTAACTGTAGTGGCATTAGAAACAATGGCTACCTGACCTCCTTGCACCTCAGCTTTCTTATCTGCAAAATGGGGATATTATAGTGTCAACCTCATGGAATTGCTATAAGGAAAGCTGAGCTAACTAATGCAAAACCCACGGGGCATGGCAGCAGTAAGCACACTGTAATGTTTCCTTTTACTGTTAGTGCTGCTTTGGATACACAGATCTCAATAAAGTTCAGCGGATTTTTTTTTTTAAGTTTACTTATTGACAGAGAGAGAGAGAGAGAAAGAGAGAGGATGAGCCTGGGAGGGGCAGAGAGAGGGGGAGAGAGAGAATCCCAAGCAGCTTCCCTGCTGTCAATGCCAAACCTGATACAGAGCTCCATCCTACAAACCATGAGATTATGACCTGAGTCAAAGCCAAGAGTCGGTCGCTTAACCGACTGAACCACCCAGGTACCCCACCTATGTTTTTAGAGACAGTGCACAAGAGCTGGGGAATGGGCAGAGGGAGAGACAGAATCTTAAGCAGGCTCCGTGCTCAATCCCACAACCCTGGGATCACAACTTGAGCTGAAATCAAGAGTCAGACGCTTAACCAACTGAGCTACTCAGGCGCCCCAAAATGTAGCTGATTTTAAGGCTGGCTTTATATTAATTAGTTTGGGGACCAGACCCAAATTGGTTCCACTTGGAGGGATTATGACTATGGTCCTGTGAAATGACCATCCAGGCTGGGAAATTATACATTAGAGGGAATCAAGCTTGAATTCGTGGGCAATGGAGATATAGATATGGTTGGAAAGTAGAGGGTGGGTCCACAGGATGCTGAAAGGACAAAAGCTGGGACTCGGGGCTAAGACAACAAGTACAATTTGGAATGGAAAAGGGTATTCAAGCATGACCTTCAGATTTGTCCATAGTGGAGTGTACTGGACGAGAAGTCACCTTAAGAAGAGAATCAAGAAAGTCAGATTTTAGAAACAATGGCTCCCAGTGTCTGCCCTTCTGGTTGTACCACTCCAGTTCATACAGAGATGTGGCAGTGTTTTTCCAGAGAAGAGTCCTAGAAGAAACAATTGCAAAATATTATTTTGCAGAGAACTTTGAAAGCCCTTGGGCCATGCTTTGGTATCCAGGTAGAAAAGAACCAGTCACTGAAAGTAAGAACAATGGACACTTTGGTACCTTGGGGACTTCAGGAGAAGAGGATGATACCCATGTCTGGAGGCAAAGGTAACAGATCCATTAGAGAAGGACCAGAGTAAAAGGAGGAAGTGTCAAATACCACATCCTACCCGATTGAATTTGTTCATGAGTATATACCACTCTGGGACTCTCAGAACTACTACACGTAGACTTTCCTGGTGCCTGCCCTCTGCATCTCAAAGGATTCAGAAGATTATATGATGGGGATGGATTCTTCCCAGTAACTAGATAAGAAGAGTTGAATGAATGAATAAAGGAACAAATGGGTCTGGTTTGAGAGAGAATGTTGCAACTCTCCGTGGTCCTTCTAGGTGAAAAAAAGAACCACAAGCTCTCCAGGTTTCTAGTCCTGTGACTAGAACAGGGTTTTTTTCTAGCCACTTAAAGTCTCTTTTAGTAACTCCTGACCCTCCAGACCCTTCCGCGACAGTGGTGAGTGAAGAACTATTCCCCTACATTTTCCTTTTTTTTTTTTTTATGTATATTTTTTAGAAAGAGAGAGACAGCACGAGCAGGGAAGGGACAGAGAGGGAGACACAGAATCTGAAGTAGGCTCTAGGCTCCAGCTATCGGCACAGAGCCCGATGCAGGACTGGAACCCACTGACAGTGAGATCATGACCTGAGTGAAGTTGGAGGCTCGACCAACTGAAACCCCCAGGCGCCCCTCCCCTACAGTTAGTTTCTAAGCAGGCTGTGCAGTCAATTACCAGATTTGGTTTCTCAGGGGCTTGCTGGTTTTATTTCCTTTGAAAGCTCTGGGCTGATCCTCATTCTATTCCTTCCCCTGGACCATGTCTCCTGGAAAAAAAAAAAAAGTGAGTTTCTGAAAATGATGCAATTAACATAAAATTAATAGAATTATATTAAACTGAAAGGTACAGTCGACTTGGGAATAAATGTTTCTGTTTATCACATTAGGGACAGTTAGTTGTGCCACGAGCTTAAATTCAAAACACTGATAGTATTGTACTTAAGTTGATTTTTTTCCTTCTAGGACTATTAAAAGATAATCAAAACATTAGTCCCAAAAGATCTACAATGAGTTAATGCCTGTAAGTGAAATGAATAGACATTAAGTCAAGAACAAAAATATGTGTTACTGGTAGATCCACTTCCCTTACTCGCACCCCCTCTCGTTGAAGGCCTATTGTGTTCTGGCATTGTTCATTAGCTCATTGGCTATTGACAGCAGCCCCAAGGGCTATACTTCTTAGTTCTGCTTGACATTGAGGGAACTGAGGCTAGGAGAGTTATACCGAATAAATACTTATTGAACAGCTATGTTGGTCACTGATCTGTCACTATCGTTACAGCTCTCAAAAAGACAGAGGTCATCTTTGCCTCCACAGAATTTTTAAACTATCAGAGTTGGGAAGTAGGTCTCCAGTGACATACAATCAAACCAGTGTCTGAACCAGGAATTCTAGCTTCAAGAGAGGGATTCTTTCTACTGTCATGAAAAACTTTACCAAGACTGATAGAGATCCTCTGGGGGCCTTGACTTTGTTTCACCATTATTTGCGCTTTTTTCTCTCTTTCCCAGACTGTTTGTTTCAGTTTTACGGAGGGAGTTTTCCAGATGATTTCCTTCCCTTCCTCCTGGCAAGTTGCTGTCATGAGTCACAAGCAAATCTCAGAGGAGTAACGGCCAATGGCTGCGGGTTCCAACCTAGTTCATCTCTGATTGACAGATTTCCTTTAGTCCCTGTGGACCGGCAAAGGGGAACAATGCCGTGGGCCAAACATCCAGAACGTTCTGAAAGCATTTCCTTCGTATAGACTCTGGTTAAGCCTGAGAAAGGTGTGGGAATATTGTGTAGAGACATGCTTCATCCGGCTCCTTGCTGCAGTCATCCTACGGCCGTGGAGAGGAGAAAGTCTGCTCAGCTTCCCAGGAGGAGGCAGGTCACAAACAGATGGTTGAATGTCCAGGCTAAAAAGGCACCTTCCCCAAATAAGAACAAAAGCACTAATAAGCATTTACTCATCTGGAGCATTTTCCATTTGTAAGACTCTTCCACATCCTCTCTGTAATTTAATCTTTAAAACAACTCTTTGAGGAAGCAGATCAGTTTTCATTAGCCACTTTACAAAGCACCAGCCTGAAGCCCAGAAAAGCCTACCATTTTTTCCCAGACTACAGAAATTATAAAAAACCAGAAGGAATTCTCAAGCTGAAATCTTCTTGCTCTAAGGTGGTTGTCTTTTCATTGGTGCAGTGATTTTCAAAATGTGGTCCCTGGACCAGCCATCTCAGCATCATTGGGGACTGTGTTAGAAATGCAAATTCTCGGGGCGCCTGGGTGGCTCGGTCGGTTAAGTGTCCGACTTCGGCTCAGGTCATGATCTCACGGTCTGTGAGTTCGAGCAAATTCGGCTCAGGTCATGATCTCACGGTCTGTGAGTTCGAGCCCCGCGTCGGGCTCTGTGCTGACAGCTCAGAGCCTGGAGCCTGTTTCCAATTCTGTGTCTCCCTCTCTCTCTGCCCCTCCCCTGTTCATGCTCTGTCTCTCTGTCTCAAAAATAAATAAAAAAACTTTAAAAAAAAATTTTTTTAAAAAGAAATGCAAATTCTCCAGCGCATCAGAGACCCATTAAACCAGAAATTCTGAAGGTCTGCTCAGCAATCTGCATTTCAACAAGCTCTCAGGGTATGTCAGAAGTCTCTGGAGTGTGAGAACTTGTGCGCCAATGCCTGGCTCCCAAATGAGGCTTGCGATTTGATTCATTGGATTTGTGGAGTACACGGAGCACGCCTGACTTGCTTGTCACGGTACCTGAAAAAGCACCAATGTATTAATATTTTGTGTAAAAAATAGCATATAAAGTAGTTAGTCCCTGAAGGGTTCAGAACCAAGTGGCAGCGTTGCCAAATAGAGAAATAACTGATAGATTTGGTTTCAAGTTCAAAATCTGACCTTTCGTTTAGAGCTGCCTGGAGTGTGCTGCTGAGCTCGGGGGTCACACTAGGAAGCAGGTCTGTGATTAATTAGCAGTATGTGCACAGTCAGGAGAGTGGGGCCCACACATTTGCCGCACTTGGTTTAAGGAAAGAGGATTCTAGTTGTGATATTTTAGCCTCAGCTGTCCCCTTACTTTTCTGGGTGACCAGGGGCAAAATCAACAGTAATAAAAGCTGGTAACACTTTGTACGTTTATATGCATCTTCTGACGTGACCCATCCATGAGCTTTGTGAGGGGGCAGAGCCCTGGATTGCTACTTTCATTTAATACGTGAGGAAACGAGATTGAATCTGAGAGTTGCCCAACGTCTGCTAATGAGTTTGCCGATGTAAAATTCAAACCCTGTTCCGTGTTTTAAGTTCTCTCTACCAGCTTGATGCCTCCTTTCAAATATTTGTGTTTCAAAGTCCTTATTTGCCACGTGGGATTTAAAATACTTCTCCTGTGTATTTTAGAGTAAGGTACTTCTTTAAATATTCTGCAAGTTAGAAATGTTTATGAAATGTACATAAAATAAATATGGTCCCACATACTCACAGAGTTCCGTATTTTCTATACCAGGCACATGAGACTTGGAGGCAGAGTTACCAAAGTAAAGTGAATGCTTTGAGTAGAACCAAGCAGCGGTTCTCAAAGAGGTGATTTTGCCTCCAGCAAGACATTTAGAAACGTCTGGAGACATTTTTGGCCGTCACAACTCTGGCGGAGGTATTGCTACTGGCATCTAAGGGTGCTGTAAACGTTTTACAATACACAGGACAGCCCCCCCAACAAAGAATTATCTGGCCCAAGATGTCAGTAGTATAGAGGTTGAGAAGCCTGGATTAAAATAAATGAGAAACACACTGTTTAACTGGAGTTTTATTGTCATCAAAGAGAGAAAGCCCATGCTTTCTCCATGACTGAGGCAAGATTTTTTATGTTCTGTTGCTTGCCCCCCCACCCAAAAAAAAAACTTTGGGTTTTCTCTATTCCCAATCAGCAATATCCCCTACAGAGCATTTCATGCTAAGACTCCAACCCTGTCCCTTACCACCTGTATGACCTGTATGTCAGTTTGCTCGTTGGTCAAATAGGGATAATCAAATTTACCTCATAAATCTAATGCGAAGATTAGATAAGTTGCATATAAAACACTTAAAAGAGTCTCTGGCTTATGCCTAAGAGCTTAATAAATATTAATAATTTTTTAAAAGAAGTTTTGGCATACAATGCTCTCCCCACCACACCCTCCTGAGCTCATCAGGACTTCTCTAACAGGAGGGTTGACTATTTAAATTTAACTTGTGAAAAGCTCAATATTAATTGAAGGCATCTAGTGTCTGTTAGCATTTAACAATTTATTACATTCAGTAACTATTAATGAGTGCTCAATTTAACAAAACAATTAGGCTTTAAAATTTCATTTGCTTAAAAAGAAGGTCTATAAGACAGAGCACACTGTCATGATTATCCGCATCCTTAGTTCTCCTTTTGTTGAGAAAAAAGAACTGATAGGTCTGCATGTGGCACTCATTAATAAGAAGAGAAAGAGAAAAGGAGTTGCTTTTCATCATCAGGAACAAATCAGACTCTTTTCCTTTTACAATGACCCCCCACTTCTAAAATTTGGAAGAACTGGAGAGAGAGAAGCTATCATTGCCATATTTAACTAGACTATGAAATCCTAAATCTGCTGTTCTCCCCTCTTCTTTCCTCTCCTGCTGTTTCTCCAGTGGTGTGGCTGTGAGGTAAACGGGTTCTCTCTTATCAGGCTCAAGTGGGTGGGGCTCTGAGGGTGGAGTTCTTCTCAGAATAAGAGCTGATGAAAATGTGACTTTTAAAATATGGATTTGTGTAAATACACACTTACTGCTATCTGATTTGAATATTAATTTTTTCTTAGTTTTGATAGTATTTCATTATTCTAGCTACTAACATCTGTTAAAAACATGTTTTCAGAATATCACTGTCGATTGGGTAATCCAGAGAATTCCCTAAACTATGTTTTGGCACCTTCCCTTATTACCATAATCTTTTACCTACCCTATCTACACTTGAAGGAAGAGAGTTTGACTCAAATATGTTTGCTGATACAAAATATTTTGAATAGGTATTAGGAAATATTAAGCTTTGGGTAGGGATTAAATGGAATGAGGTAAAGAAGGAAGGAGCCAGCTGCCTCAGAATATCTTAATGAGATAGTTGTTGCTAGCCCTATTTTACAGATGAGCAAACTGAGGTTCAGTAAGGTTAGAAGACAGGCAATGTCACACAGTGGCAAAGCCGGAACTGAGACCTCAGTCTCTTGACTTCTCATAGAAAGAAGAGTTGGTCTCATTCTTAGGCACCGCTGGTGTCTTATGTGCCTAAGTTCACAATCAATATGATTCAGACACTCACACTTTTATAGTTTACTCCCCAAGGCAGAGAAACATGCTACCAAACTATAAACGGGGATGTCTATTTGTCTAGGAGCCCGGGAACACTGATATTTGGGTGAACTGCAGAAACTGTGCCAGAAATTCACCAAGTCTGTCATTTTAGACACAGTGGAATTAGGGGGTGCCTGGGTGGCTCAGTTGATTAAGCATCCGACTTTGGCTCAGGTCATGATCTCACGGTCCGTGGATTTGAGCCCCATGTCAAGCTCTGTGCTGACCAGCTCGGAGCCTGGAGCCTGCTTTGGATTCTGTGTTTCTCTTTCTCTCTGCCCCTCCCCTACCCATGCTCTGTCTCTGTCTCTGTCTCTGTCTCTCTCTCTCTCAAAAATAAACACTAAAAAGAATTTAGACACAGTGGAATTAGAGACAGAAGATACAGAAAGCACTGGAGCAGTCTCATACTTTTATACTTCCTTATCTGCACACGTGTATGTGCACACACATGTATGTAATAAGTGCTCACTTGGGATTGCTTTACTGGGCCTTCTGTTGAAGGGATGAGCGGGAATGGAGTTAGGCATTTCCTTGTTGACAAATAGAGATTTATGGTCTTTGGTTCTTTCTCAGATTTTGGTGTCTGAATGTTCTTTGGAATTTAATGTGTGGGAAATTTCAGTAAGGGAAAGAAAGGATCACATTTTTTTGATTTTTTAAAAAGGAAAAAAATTCTCTCTCTTCCCGATCCTTCTAAGCTCCTCCACATTTTGCTAAGTTCCTTTTCCTGTAACTTCAGGTGGAGAGCAAACTGCCAAATGCCAGTGAAGTGACCAGGATCAGAGGACTGTCACTGTCTTTGAGTTGCCCAAACATCTGGCTAATTGCATAAAACGGGCTCACACTGAACTATAAGACCTCAGCAGAAAGCCCTGAGATGAGGAAACTTCCATCTAACACAAGGATGCTTACTTTTCAGGAAACTCATGGCTCAGGTTCCAATTAAGTAACAGAACCACCCCGCATTATCACATGGCAAGGAAAGGAGAAGGCCAGCGGTGGGTCTGCTCTTTACTGACCTTTGTCAGAACAGAGTGATTCTTGATTACTCAAAATCTTGCTTCCCTATTCACAGCAACGGCTGAAATGGGATATATAGTACATTTGTCTGGACTATTTAGATGATTGGTTGAAGACTCTACATATAGTCAGAATGTAGCATGAACAAACACCTCCACCTATACCCATTCTCACGTCCACTAAAATTGATTGGGCATGATCACTTCCAAGCATTTTGCATATATTACTTTAACGTAAAAACTCCATAAAATACATGGTATTATAACCCCCATTTTATGCGCAAGGGAATTGAGACTCAAAGCAGTTAAATGACTTTGGTGACGTATTACTGCTGATTATATAACAGAACAGGTCCACCTGATATCGTAACTTGAAATTTTCAAAACATCAGACCAAATGAATCAATTCCAAGATATGTAAAAAAGATGTGGGGTTTTATAATGAAGGTATTTCTTGCTCTAAAATATTATTTGAATATTATCTGACTTAGAGCAAATATTATTTGACGTATGCACTTTTGTATTTTCTAAATTTCTCTCTAATTACATAACCTCTCAGTGACATTTGTTCAAACTAATCACAATCCCATCCCTGAGACTCAGACTGTTAGCCTCCCCCTTCTTACCTGTTACCAAACATTCTCTGTATTGCTGGTACCACAATTCTAACAGATTCCAGTTCTGGAAATCCTTGACTCATCCTTTTCTGGGATTACCCTTGTGCGACTAATTGCCAGGTCCCATTCTTATTCAATCTTACTCTCCTCTGCTTGCACCAGCCAGTCAGGACTCACGACATCTCATAGCTGAAGTGTGGTACCTCCACTCTGGCCCATTGGATGCCAATCTCCCTTCCGATTTATCTGTCTTCTATTGGTAGGGCATGTGCCTAAATCTAAAATGCCAAGTGATTCCTGAAAGTGCTTTGTTAACTATAAAAGACTAAATAAGTGTTATCTATGTTCTTTTGTGCTATGTGCTTGTGTTCTTTGGGGTGTCCTTTGCTCAACTACCTCCAAAGGCTTCCTAAACTGTCCAGACACATGCTGATTTATTCTATTTTTTTTTAAATAACACTTATTAGACTTTTATTAAAATATTAAAATACTCAGAAGACCCAAACATATCCCATAATCTTACTGCCTAGCTAACATTTATTGACTTTGGGTAAATAAAAGCAATGTGTAATCATACACAAACGTTTTAGTAATCTATGATTACATAGTTAAGCGCTTTAGTGTGTTAAGTCCTTTTAACACACCTGGGAATGAAGCATTATTATCCCCATTTTACAGTGGTGGAAAGTGTGGCACAGGCAGGTGATCAACTGGCTTTATACATGCCACAATCCAAACTCTGGCAGACTGGTACCAGAGTTTGCATTTTTAGAACTGTACCTCATACACATATAGCTAGAAACTTCTAAGTGAACAGAAAAAATATAAGGCAGAAAGGAAACACATTCTTCCTTCCCTAGGGTCCGTCTTCTCAAGGGAAATTGCTATTGGTAGGTTCTTATATATGCTTCCAGGAAAAAAAAATCATGCCCATTCCAATTTATACATAACTTATAATTTTACACAAAATGGATAATAATATATACTTCTCTGTGCATCTTAATTTTGTTATGTAATAATGGATCTTGTAAATATTTTTATTATATCGTTTGTATTAATAGACAAAGAGGATTCTTTTGGGAGTCCATACTAAAATTTATTAAAACAGCCCTCTATCAATGTGTATATTGGATTCTCCAAATTTTCCTAGTATAAACAAAGTTACAATGAACATCTTTCAATATAAAGGCCATCATACTTTTTTACTGGCATATTTGTAGGATGCATTAAAACAGTGGGATTATTGGATCAAACATTATACATTTTAGATAGATATTGCCAAATCTCTCTCCAAAAAGATTGTAGCTATTTATACTCCAGAAAATAATATAAGAGAAAGTCTGTTTTCCATACTCCCATACACTTGTTAGCACTAGATTTTATCAGAGGTTCATTTTCCCCCAGCCAGACAGGTTAAAATTCCACTGACTTTAAAAATCTTTCATAATCTGATGCCAGTAAACCCCTATCCTTTCCCTCTCTCCACTGGCTCCAATAGGACCTCATTTATTGGATTCTTGGGATGGTTCTTGTGATAGACTGAATAGCAGCCCCCAAAGATATGTAAGTCCTAATCCTTGGAACCTATGAATATTACCTTATATGGAAAAAGGGATTGTGCTGATGTGATTGAGTGAAGCATTTTGAGGGGGAGAGATTATCCTGGATTATCTTGGTGGGCCCTAAATGTAATCATGAGGGTCCTTCTGTGAGAGAGAAGCAGAGGGAGATTTGAGTACCGGAGTGGGAAAGATGATATTGGAAGCAAGAAGTTGAGGTGATGTGTCAAGAATGCAAGAGGAATTCAGAGAGCTTCTAGAAGCCGGACAGAGCAAGGAAATGGCTCTCCCTTGGAATCTCCAAAAGGAACCAGCCCTGCCAGTGTCTTGACTTCGGTCTATTGAAACTTGATTTTAGACTTCTGGCCTCTAGAACCAAAAGAAATTAAATCTGTAAGTTCTTGTTTCTCTTTGAACCAACTAAAATCCCAAGGAATTTAAGTGTTACACCTTTCTTAGAGTATTTCCTAAGTAGAGTAATAGAATCCCAGAAAGTGGGAACTGAAATTGCTTTATTGAAGTTCAAACGCTTGTATCTTACAGACACGAGATGGACCCCACCCTTAGTTGTGTGACTCACTCAGGTGCAGTCCAGGTTGGGACATGGTGTCCTGACACCGAGCGCAAAGACATTTCTACTACACTTTTCGGCTTCCAGAGAGTCACTGCTCCCCTCGTTTCTACCCCCTATAATTCAGTGCCAAAACGGGGTAGGTTATTCCCAAACATAGGAGTTGGGGTAATAAAATCTCCCAAATAATTTAGAAACTTCACCTATTATGAGAACAATAGTAGGAACAGTCTCATGTCAGAAAAAAATATTTGTAAAATAAGTACGAATATTTATAAGTTCATTAAGATAAGGCAAAGAAAAAGTCTAAACATAATTTTCTATGTTCTATGATGCTCACTCTCTCTTGACCTTAGACAGATATTGACTGATTAATCTCCGATAACTATTTTTTTAAATTTGGTTTCCAGCATAGTTAACTTATATCCACTATTTTTATTCACTCAAACTTTTCAGGGCCATCTTCTTTCTCCCTTCTCAGTTCTCTAAATTAATATAAATTTTTTTGTGTTATTAAAATCAAGTTGACAAGATACCGCCATGTAATCAAAATACTAATTTTGGGGGCGCCTGGGCGGCTCAGTCGGTTAAGCGGCCGACTTCGGCTCATGTCATGATCTCACGGTCTGTGAGTTCGAGCCCCGCGTCGGGCTCTGTGCTGACAGCTTAGAGCCTGGAGCCTGTTTCCGATTCTGTGTCTCCCTCTCTATCTGACCCTCCCCCGTTCATGCTCTGTCTCTCTCTGTCTCAAAAATAAATAAACGTTAAAAAAAAACAACAACAAAATACTAATTTTTTACAGTCTCATAAGCAGATTTACTTGGGAACAAACTAACATTTAACTTTTATCGAACACTTGCTGTTATATATTGAATATATTCAAAAATATTATTACATTCTCTTGACCTTCATTTCAAGGTTACCTGGTGAAATGATAAGAGCAACTGTATAAGAATATGCCAATACAATATATTCATAGTCTAAATGACCAAAAATAAAATTTACAGCTAACATTTACTGAGTAATTGCTCTTTTTTGGCACTTGCCAAATTAAGCTATCATGACAGTACTTATATATGGTATTTTCATCAACTCCATTTTTCATTTAACAAAGTTGAAAGTTAAGTGGGTTAAACATCCGACGCAACATCACTCTGCTAAAACACGTAGTGCCTAGATCCATATAATATGCAGGGAAGTTTACTTCAGAGTTGACAGTCTAGTCAGTGTGCACATTATTTTTCAATACATAATTAGGTCATGCTGGTCCTAGGGCTTGGCAAGGTCAAGTCTGAAGCCTGGGTCTCCCTTCTTAGATAAGTACTAGATAGATACGTCCAAAGATTTTGTCTTTGATGTCTCTTTCTCCAACATTCCCCCTCTGACACATTATGTTTTAGTTATGTTAAGATCACTGATATAATTAGAATCAGTTATAATCAACATCTCTTGCAGTTTCTAAATAATTTTTTTTCTGTAGGCTTCTGAAACATCTGATCTCAGCAATTATGTGTCCATTTCATGTTTTAATGCTGTTTTGGCAATATCTTCTTTTTACCCCATAAAGTGGTTACGTTGATTATCTGATTCTATTTTGCAATGATTATGCCATAATAGAATAAGTGATCCATTCTGGGAGTTCCATAAAGAGTATATGTAGAAATTGTTACTATTCTGTAATGCAGAATGGAATGTGCTTTGTTCATATATTTATTTTCCATCTCTAGATGGAACATAAAGATTTGACAATTACTATTATTACTGATTTTACCGATCTTTTCAAAGAACCAGCTTTTGGTTTTGTTATTTTCTCTATTGATTTCCTGTTTATAATTTCATTAGTTTTGTCCTAATTTTTTTTATTAGAGGGAGACACAGAATCCGAAGCAGTCTCCAGGCTCTGAGCTGTCAGCACAGAGCCCGACACGGGGCTTGAACCCACAGAGCCGAAGACGGACGCTCAACCGACTGAGCCACCCAGGCGCCCCTGTTAATTTGGATTTAAACTGCTCTTCTTTTACTAGTTATATAAGCTAGTTACATAAGTTTAAAATATTGAATTTAGATCTTTCTTCTTTTCTAATATATGCATTCAATGCTAAAAATTGTCCTCTAAGCCCTGCTTTCTCTGTATCTCACAAATTTGGGTAAGTTATATTTTCATTTTCCTTTAGTTCAAGATATATTTGGATTTCTCTTGAGAGTTCTTCTTTGACTCTAGTATTCCCTAGAAGTGTCTTGTACAATATCCACATATTTTATGTGGATTTCCTGTGTATTTATTATTTGTATTTTATTTGAATAGCCATGTACAATATCCATGTATGACATCCCTGCAGTTCCCAGCTATCTCTCTGTATTGATTTATAGTTTAATCGCATCATTGTCTGAGAATATTTATAATTTCTATCATTTTTAATTTTTTAAGGTGTGTTTGATGGTCACAAATGTGGTGCATTTTGGTGAATGTTCCATGTGAGCTTAAGAATAATTATATTTTGTTGTTGGATGAAGCAGTCTATAGATGTCAATATTTTTCACTGGGTTGATGTTGCTACTGAGTTCAACTGTGTCCTTTCTGATTTTATTCCTGCTGGATCTGTCCATTTTTGATAGAAGGATGTTGAAGTCATCCAACGGAGTGGATTTCTCTACTTGTCTTTGCTTATCAGCTTTTACCTCATACATTTTGATACTGATTAGGAGCATGTACGTTAAAGATTGCTATGTCTTCTTGGAGAACTGACCCTTTATCATAATGTAATGCCCCTATTTATCCCTGATCATTTTATTTTTTCTGAAGCTGGCTTTGTCTGAAATTAACGTAGCTATTTCCATTTACTTTTGATTAGTATCACCACTATATATTTTTCCCATTCCTTTACTTTTAATCTACATGTGTCTTTAGAGTTAAAGGGGGTTTCTTATAGACAATATATAGTTGAGGTTTGTTTTTTGACCTACTCTGACAAATCTCTTGTCTTCTAATTGGTGCATTTAAACAATGTACACTCATGATTGATATAGGTAAATTAATATCTACCATATTTGTTATTGTTTTTTATTTGTTACCTTTTTTCTTTATTCCTAATTTGTCTTACACTTTTTTCTTACCTTTTGTGCTTTTAGTTGACCATTTTTATACGATTCTGTTTTCTCTCCTTTATTAGAAAATCATTTATACTTCCTTATATCACAGGGTAAAATCAATAATGAATTAAAATTAAAATTAAAATAAGTCTTTGGCACTTACACTTTGGTTTAATAAAATGGGACCCTATGGGTCACATTGTAAAAAACCAAAAAAAACCCAGAAAACTAACTAACTAAAACCAATCCCAGGTACACTTTAAAACACCACATAAACAAGAAGAGAATGGGATGGAGTGTTTAAAGAATTGTGAGAAAAACTCTATTAACCAAGAATTCTGTATCCTGTGAAATTATGCAAAACATGAAGGAGAGATAGACTTTCTGAGACAAAAAACTGGGGACTTTATTGCTAATAGACTTGCCTTGCAAGAAATGTTAAAAGTTCTTTAGAGAGAAGAAATATGATATAGGTGAGAAACTCAGGTCTACACACAGTCATGGAAATGACTACCATGAGGGAAGAAGTTTTTATATCCACAGATCCCTAGAAACAGGAAGCATGGTGCACCATGCCAGGCCACACAGGGAAGCACCAGGGTTTGGTGGAGAGGTAAAAAGAGAGAGGGGAAAGAATGGGTAAGCACTTTCATTACGGCTTCTACAGGAAGGAACAGGTGAAACCGACTAATAGGGCTTAGAATTGGCTAGTGTGAATAATTTCATCAAGTTGCCTGGTGCGTGGCTGATGGATGTCCCAAGTTGTGCCTGTCCCAAGTTGCCTGGTGCATGGCTGATGGATGAGGGGTGACAGGTGAGAGCTCCATTGAGAAGGTATTCAGGGATAAAGTTTCCTGATTGGTTTCTCTGCACTTGAAAGGCACACTCAGAGGCAAGTCATTTGCTAACTCTGAGAATTGTCTAGCCCTGAGGGCGGCAGTCTCTCCCTAGACAGTGAGTCCTCGGGTCCCAGAGCATCACAAATATAGTAAATGAGAAAATATAGTTAATAAACATGATTTCTGAGGAAATGTTGAATGCAATTCTTTGTTCCTCTATAGATAAACTGCTTTTACATTATAGCTTCTTTTCAGAAGTTTTCTTTATTTTTGGTTTTCTGAATTTTGTATATATTATGCCTAGGTATAGTTTCTTTGACATATATTCTTCTTGATGTTCTCTGAGCTTCCTCGATCTGTGGTTTGGTATCCTACATTAATCGGAGAACTTCTCAGTATTGCTTGAAATATTTCTTCTGTGCTTTTCTCTCTTTATTTCTCCTTTTGGTATTCCTATTACATATATGTTGCACCTTCTGTGGTTGTCCCACAGCTCTTGGATATTTTGCTTTGGTTCTTTTTCAGTCCTTTCTCTCTCTCTCTCTCTCTCTCTCTCTCTATTTGGGAAGTGTCTATTGACATCTCCTATAGGTCAGGGATTCTTTCATTGGTCATTTCCAGTTTACCAATAAGTTCATCAGAGGCATTCTTTATTTCTGTTACAGTGCTTTGATCTCTAGCATTTCTTTTTGATTATCTCTTAGAACATTCATCTCTCTCCTTACCTTCCCCATCTATTCTTGTATGTGGTGTACTTTTTTCACCAGAGCCCTTAGCACATTAATCATAGTTGTTTTAAATTCCCAATGTGATAATTCCAACATCCCTGCCATATCTGAGTCAGGTTCTGATGCTTTTTCTGTCTCTTAAACTGTTTTTACTTGTTTGTTTGAGTTTTAGTATGCCTTGTAATTTTTTGTTGACAGCTTGGCAGGATATACCAGGTAAAAGGAATTCCAGTAAATGGGACTTTGGTAATGTGGGAGTAAGGAATGGGGGAGGAGAAGCATGCTAGACTTCTACGATTAGATTGTAGTCTTTTGGTGAGCCTGTGTCCTTGGACTGTGATGTCACAAATGCCTAGCAATCCTTCCCTCCCTTCTTAAGTGAGACAGAATGGCTAGAGAAGTTAAAGTTCAGTATTTACCTCCTCTTAGATTATTCAGGTTCTGGTAAGCCCCAGTAGGTTAGGCTTTGGTAAAATAGTCATAGGTAGCAATTTCAAGTAGGACGATTATAGTAGAGCTCACTCAAACAGGCCAGGATTTGAAGGGCACAAAGAATGAGCATGAAGATATATGACAGAAGAGTGTTCAAGACTGAGGAAATAGGCCTTGCACAACAGCCCTTTGGAAGGGGGCATTCTTGACATGTTCAAAATAGCTGAGCAGAGCGAACAAGGGAGAGAATTGTAAAAGATGAAGTAGGAAAAGTAGCAGGGGCCGAATTATGTTAGGCCTTGTAGGCTACTATAGGAGTTTCAGCTTTTACTATGAGCAAGATGGGAGGTGATTAAATACAGTGTTGAGCAGTTGTGTTATTGAAGAGTATTGATCCAATGGGCTGCTGGATTGAGGATAAGTCTTAGGAGAGCAAGGGTAGAGGTTGAGAGAACTGTTATGAGGACATTGCAGCCACCCAGAGGCCCCCAGAGGCAAGAGTTGGCACCAACATATTGGCAGTGGAGATAGTGAGAAGTAAGCAGATTTAAGGGTATACTTTGGAAAGGAAACCAACAGGTGAGTCAAGAAAGTAAGTCAGGTGAGTCCAAAGTTTTCAGGAAGAGCATCTGAACAGATGAGGTTACCATCAACTGACATGGGCACCATTCAGGAGAAGCAGATGTGAGGATGGGGAAAGAAAGATAATTCAGAATAAGGCATGGAACAAGCTATTGAATGTGCTACTGAGGTCTTAGTCACCAGGGACTTAAACTATTTTGTAGAGATAGTAGGGGCACAAAGGCAGGGAGGCAAGTAGAAAGGTAGACAAGAAGACAAAATGAAGGAGAAAGAAAAGTAGTAGCTAGCCAATTAATTGTTTAGGTTTTTATCAGACAATTTGTATATATAGAAAATAAATGAACCAGATCGAGAAATTATGTAGCTCTAACCCTTAGTTTGGAACTCTTTGATAATTGAGTTTTTAGCCTGATACATTATAAAGTGTCACTTTATAATGCCAAAAGATATCACAGATTTTGCCCCATGACATTAACACAATAGCTTTGTGATTTTAGGATCAGTTGATTGCCAAGCAATATACTGAGGGAGAGCTGCTATGAAGTCAGTCTTTTTAAATGAATCTGTATTCATTTAACTGTGTCTATCTGCACTGAAAAATGCATTTTACATGTTGGATCTTTCTACCATTTTAATCATATATTGTTTGATGCACAGATAGATTTATCAACCCCTTCAATATATCTATTAACACTTAGTGTTTCTAACACACAACCCACCAACTGGTATGTAAAACTGAATGTTTGTCCAAAAAAAGGACTTTAAAATGAAAGGTGTTCCAGAGAAAATTAATTAAGAATTAGCCAAAGCAAACAGTCATTCTATACAGCTAACAAAAATCAACAGTTACCAGGAAAATGTGGTCAGCTAGATAAGTTTTAGCAGTCTCACTCTGTCTTCAAAAGACAAGCTGCCACCTACTTTGGCTGAAGGATTTATTTGCCATTGTGAAATACAATGTCTCAGCAGAAACCCTGTAGGCCAAGTCTTGGCTGGGATTCTAGGATCCATCACTATGCACTAGAAAAGCAGGGGCATATTATAAAGGGCATGGTGACTTGGCCATATCCTGATTCCTTTACAAGACTTGTTTATTCTAGTCAAATCCACTGGGTTTCATTCTCTGCACATAATCCAGTAAGATCCTACCTCCATACTCCTCCTTTCATACCCTTTAAGATTTGTATTTACCTCCTTCAGAAAACCTCATCAATTTATGTCTCCCTATTCTTTTTTTTTTTAAGTTTATTTATTTATTTTGAGAGCGACAGAGACAGCGTGAGTCAGGGAAGGGCAGAGAGAGAGAGAGACAGAGAATCCCAAGCAGGCTCCACACTGTCAGCACAGAACCTGATGCAGGGGGATGAAAGAGATCGTGACCTGAGCTGAAACCAAGAGTTGGTCACTTAATAAACTGAGCCACCCAGGAGCCCCAACGTCTCCCTATTCTTAACATTCAACATTTTCTCAATATGCTTTTCTAAAGCCCCTGCTTTTGAGTTAAACTGTACTAGACAGAAGAAATGAAAAATAATAGGACATTTGGTTTTCAAAAATATCACTCTGGGGCAGCAGAGTGGGTGAGTTAGGACTGTAGGCAGGGAGAGTAGTTTTGGGACAATGGCAATGTTTCAGGGGATGATGAATCTCTGAGTCAAGGCAGTTATTAGGGAAAGAGGTAAGAAAATGTTAAGAAGCACTTATCCTCCAACTAGATGTTAGGAATAAAATTGAGAGTTATTTAGAATGACTCCTGTTTTGAGGGAATGAGTAAATGGTTGTATCATTAATCAAAGTAGGGAGCTCAGGAGATGATACACACTACAAGAAAGATAAAAAGTTCATGTTGGAGTAAATACATTAAAAATGTGTATTGAGTGCCTACTATAGGTGAAGCTCTCATTTAAGCAAGAAATATCTGCTCCACAAGAACAGGAGTTTGGGTACACACAAAATAAACTCCTAAGAAATACATAAACAGGATCATGTTCTATAGTGAAAGCCCAAAAGCGATCATATCCATGTGGAAATGTTCAGTAAGCATGTATCTGTGTAGGGCAGCCAGGGAATCATGAGTGAGGCCCTGGCCAGAGTTCCATGTCTATGAGTCAGCATCGGTTCATGAGTGGTCATGACTGTAGGGAAATGAGAATTCCCAGGAAAATGACAGCGTGCAAGCATAGAATTTTGGGGAGCACAACACATAAATAAACAATCATAATACATTCTTGAAATGCCATCATCGAGAGCCGGGCATAAGGTGCTCTGGAGACCTTGAGAAATAAAGTTATTGACTGAACCTTCATGGGTTAGTGAAGGCTTTATCAGAGAAGACATGTTTGCACCGTTGAGCGGACGTCTTCTGGGCACTTAAGAAGGTAAAGAGAATCCAGTCAGAAACATCCAAAGGGGGGAGGGGGCATCAGGGAGAGAGAGAGGAGTGGTGAGAAAGGACGCAGAGGGACTTTGGTATAGAGGGAAGATGTAGCAGTGAATGTGTGGCTGGAAACAGAGCAGAAATCACAGAGACCCAACTAGGGCTAGGACAGACCCAAATCTACAAGCCTCTTTACTGTTGAATATATATCACTTAAGGGCTGAGCTTTGTCCTTTGTGCTAAAAGATTTTATGTTGATTTTCTTTCTTTTTAATCTTGACTTTCTGGTGGTCTTAATGGCTCCTTGTGAGCAGAGATCTTGGCTTCCTTTTTTATTCTTCATTCTCTTTTCCCTCATGCCTTACATCATCTGCCCTTCCTTAGTTTGGTTTCAGAGGCTGATTTAAAAAAATTATTTAAAGAAATATTATTTCTCAGATTTGAAGAGACTCATAGGCTTGGCATCCTTGGAACAAATGACCAAAGATGAGTAGATGATTTTTGTGGGATTTTGGGTGCAATTCCATTGGTCAAAGAACACTTTTGTGTGGCTAAGCAGTCAAATAGGACAATTGGTGGTGAGAGAGAAGGCTTAGCTTTAACTTTCTTCTAACTTAGGGTAAGACAAAGAGCAGACGTAGAGATATAATAAGGGACGTGACATTTAAAGTTTAAATTTGGTTAGTGATCTGATCCAGGATTGTGTGTGTGTGTTCACTCCCATGTGTGTACATGTGGGAAGTGTGCATATGTGTGTTTCTGTAGGAGACTGACATGTCCAGGGGGTGATACAGATGGAAACACCACCTCCAAAGTACTGGATTGCAAAGTTTTCACATTGAAACCTCTAATCACTAATAAAAAACAAGGCTGGGAGAGGCTGATAACTTTTACCTCATAAAGCAATTACCATAACTTTGGCCCAGATAGTTAGAAATAATTTAAAACACAGCCATGAAGCTGGAATTGTTAGTCTTACAAAGAGATCCTCATGCTTTATCAGCGTCAGTAGAAGCTGCAATTTCTTAATAATGTTCTACTTTGGATCTTTATCAGGCCCTTCCGCCTTCATGACTTGCCATTTCCTCATACACAGAAAAGGAGACATTGGTAAATTTTCACAATCTTGGGAGTTTTGTGCCAATGAAATTTCAACCCCTCCACCACCCTGCTAAACAAACAGAATATGTCACCGCTGCCGAATAACTGAATATCCCCTCCCTATTGTTCACTCTTGTCTTTTTTTATCCATAAATATTTGTCTTAAATTTGCATTATTCAGGAAACGATCTAGTTAATTCAAGACAACATTTTATAGATTAAAAAAAAAAAAAACTGAGACCCAGACAGATGAAAGGGATTACTCAAGGTCACGGAGCCAGTTTTGGGGCAGAACTGGATAGAACCAAGTCACTTTATTCCAGGGCATTTCTCTTCTGTAGCTTTGTTCTTTCTCTAGCACGAGAAGGGCTCTATCTGACATTATTCACAAATAAGATTAGTTTGCAGACCTTTTTGTGGATATTGTCTTCTCTTTCAGAGCCCTGTGTTTTCATGCTTCCTCTTTTTGTCTTCCCATTTGAAATTATAGCACCAAAACTTCTAGGTTATGCATTTTTCGAGGAACCCAGAAAGTAAGATTCAGGGTGAATAGGTACACGGGTGGGTAAATATGGTGGAGAATCGAAAAGAGGAAACACACTTGAACATGCTAACTTTCCCCACCTGGAAGTTATTATTACAGATGAGAAGCACCTCCTCTAAGGCAGAAAATGGCTTGGGAATGGGGGAGGGAGAAGAAAGGAAGAGGTGTCAGATTATCAGTGATTTCAATCTCCTTTTCCAGGAAAAGTGTGCACTTAGAAAATGCTAGTAGTTAGTAGAGCACTCACAGAATCTTTTCCTTTTACTCCGGCACAAAACAAGCCAAGGACAGATCTGTGAAAGTGTACTGGACAGGGCTTGTCTTCTGTTGGGCCAGCCAACTCCCTCTGGATTTCCCCCTTTGCAACTCGAGAAAAGATGCCCAGTGTGTTTCCCTAAATGCCAATGGGAAGCGATGTGTACAGTGTCTCTCCTATGTTAAAACTATCCACTCTATGCCATGGATAGTGAGATGAAAATATCCTAGGAATTAGTGGCAGGCTGTGGGAGGACGGCATATCTTCTGGGACCTCTTCCTTATTATGGAAAAATTGCAAGACCTCTGCAACACATTGCTGCAATTCTACCATTGCAACTTTACAACATTACGGCTGAGGCTGTATTTTAGGATGGACCTCTCTGCAGCATAAGAAGATCATCTGTTCCAGTCTTCCTTCGGAGCCTCCCCAGGTCATCATTCTCCTGCAATGTTATCTCACTGAACGTAGCATATTTCAAATACCTCCAGTGACAGGAAATTCACTCCATACTGAAGCAGTTCACAACCCTTAGTGACATTTTTGACTCTTAAAAGTTCTCCTTTAGGGTCAGCCAAAATCCTCGCTGTAGATTCTACTCACTGTTCTTTATTCCTCATGGAAAGATTTCTCTTCTGGAATTGAAAGCCCCTGTGTTTGGGAATTGGGAAAGGGGAAGATCTGCTAGGATGTACATTTTCATTATTGTAAACACACCCTTAAACAATAGTAAAAGTGAGAACACTAACTTTCTCTGAGAGTATTTTTTAAATGTCACTTGAAGGCCCATATTTTAAGCTCGGTAATAAATGAATTTTTTTTTGAAATTCCAATCTTTCAGAGTTTTCCTGAATTCTGAACATCCGATGTGTGGATTCTCATTTAAATTTCCCAAAAGAGAACAAAGATCCTTCCTCCTCCATGACATATTCCTTCCTCCTCCCCACCCCACCGTGCCTGCCATCCATCCCAATAAGACAAACAGACCTAGTAATTTGGGGGTTACGAAGATGTTGTCAAAACGCTACATTCTTTCTTCGCATAGTTCTACAAGGGATTTGCACCAAGTAAGTAAGATAGCTATTTTTAAAAACAGATTTGTTGTAGTATAAATGACCTACAATAATTTGCCCAAAGCTGAAGGATACAATTTGATAAATGTTGACATGTCTGCATCTTCACAATTAAGATGCTTTCTCTTGTGGCTTTGCAATCCCCCCTTCCTGATCACCTGCCTGCCTATAACCACCAACTTGCCTTTTGTCACTATAAATTTGTTTTCATTTTCTAGAATTCTATACAAAAGGAATCACACTATATGCACTCTTTTTTTTTGGTGGGGGGGCTGGATCTAACTTAAGTAACTCAGCATAAATATTTTAAGATTCATTCATGTTGTTGTTTCTATCCACCGTTTATTCCTTTTTATTGCTAACTCATATTTTATTACATGGATATACAATTCACCTATTCATGGACATTTAGGTTATTTTTACCTTTGGATTATTGTAAATAAAGCCACTATGAATATTTGGGTACAATCTTAGTATGGACATGTATCTTAATTTCTTTTTGGTAAATATCTAAGATTGTAATGGCTAAGTAATATTGTAGTAGTATTACTCAGTGACTGAGTAGTCAGTGAAGCTTAAATCACACAAACAAGTTTCATGGTAGCCTCACAATGTGTCAGTGATTAAATATTATGAAGCACTTAATTAAAAATTGTTGAATAAATAAATTGATTCACTTTTTTTCTGTTTTTTTTTTTTGCATCCCACCTTATTCCAATCAAAAACTCAATAAAACATGCCTAATTGTTTATAAAGGAGTCTCAAAGAAGTTACGATATTTACCTTCTATCACAAAGCTTGTAAATTGCAAAGGCAAGATTCAAGACCACTTTAATGTGTCTCTAGAACCTGAACTTCTTTCTCTGTCTGGCTAAATCTCTTTGTGTCTCTCTGTGTCTCTCCCTCTCCCTATCCTCCCCACCCCACCCCCCCCTTCTCAGCAGGGCTTTTATGACTCAGGGAGGCTTATGGAGGAGGTGTGAATTTAGTCAGCCTTTGATAAGTGGGTGATATTTGAATAAGAGCAAAGAAGAAATGCCAAACATGTGAAAATAGGAAATCCTGAGTTGTGTTTGAGAGACTATAAAGATACTACCCTGAAAAGGAGGAAGATTTATGTAGGGAAGTAGCTCACATTAAGCTGGGATCAGCATCCCAGCTCTAGGAGTGGCCACTTTTTCCTCTGGGAAGGAGACGGCTACAGATTTCTGAGGAAGGGTGGGAATATGATGAATTGAAGTAATCAGATCAGTGGTCTGGATCAATACAGGCAAGGCAGTTAGTTAAGTATCCATTGATATATCCCGATGGTGTGGGAGTGAGAATTTGAAAATGAGGATGGCAAAAAGAATGAAAAGGAAGGTGCTGGTGTGAAAAACACTCAAAGAAGAAACGGCCCAAATTTTGTAACTAATTAGGTATAATCAATCCTTGAACTTTCCTGTCATAACTTGCTCCTGTCTTGTGGTTGATAAGCACTGTTCAGTCTGAGATTTAACCAGAAAAAGCCAATCGGCATAATTTTCTCAGTGAGGTAGGTAGAGAGGGATGGTTTCCTTGTCTTCACTATAGGTTATCGTTGTTAGCATAAATGGGTCTTCTTAGATGATCACAGCTTTATAGTTTTCTGCGGGTCGTCCAAATAGAGATACACACAGAAGGCGGCTGAACGATCAAACTGAATTTCAGTTACCTCAGAGTATTTCCCATAAGATGCTGCTTAAAAAAAAAATCTCTGGGGCGCCTGGGTGGCTCAGTCTGTTGGGCTTCACCTTTGGCTCCGGTCATGGTCTCTCAGTTCACAAGTTTGAGCCCCATGTCGGGCTCTGTGCTGACAGCTTAGAGCCTGGAGCCTGCTTCGGATTCTGTTTCCCTTTCTCTTTGCTTCTCTCTCTCTCTCTCTCTCTCTCTCTCAGAAATAAACATTAAAAACATTAAAAAAAAAATCCTGTTAGAGTGATATGCTGACATTTTCTTCTTTGCTCTCAAAAGAACTGCTCGCCAAATTTCGGTTATTTGAGGGTCCTGTATTTTTGGTAGCAGTTATTTGAAGTTTGGTGACATGAGGTCCCTCTTCAAAACGTATGGTTCCTGTTTAACGTTGTTAGATTCTGGATGGAAAGGGGACTTCAGAAAACACTGGTGGGTAAACAACTTGAAACTCAGCCTTCAAGGAGAAGAATAGGAAACTGGAAGGGCTGTCAAGCTGTGAAAGTCTTAAGAAGAATCTCTGGATAATGGTTTATAATATTATCTTTCCCTAAGGACCCAAGAAATGGAAAAGATATTAGTTTTTCTATGAGTGGCTTTTGGCAAAGCACCATAAATGCACTTCGTTAAAAACATCTCGGTGCCTCAAACACACGGGCTGGAATATGTAATACACATGTCGAGGGGCTAATGGGGCCTGATGTGGGGGAGTGATCCCTGGGAGACCGCATGAGAAACATAAGTCCTGGAAACAGACTTTCCTGCTTCTTCACATGGGTCTTAAAAATTTAGTGAAGAGCCATTCAGCTTCCAAGAAATTGGTTTTCGTTCGCTACTCTCTTCCCTCCTCTACCCACATATCCCTTTGAACGAAGGAAACATCTCCTGTATCAGCGTGGAATTCTGCAGTCATAGGTGTACTTGGGTTCTGTACCCCAGGACAATCTCTGATGCTGTAGCTCTGGGCCTATGCCACCGAGAGTGGCTTTGGTGTAAGGGGAGAGGTGTGGAGAGAATAATTATTGAGTACCTTTCATGTCAGAAATGTGTTAAATGTTGTCACATGATCAATCTCTTTATTTTCATTGTACCCAAGGAAAAGGGCACAGTGTAACTTGTCAAAGCTCTCCCAATTGGTAAGTAGAAAAATTGAAATTTGGGGGCGCCTGGGTGCCTCAGTTGGTTAAGCGTCCAACTCTTAATTTCAGCTCAGGTCATGATCTCACGGTCATGGCTCGAGCCCCATGTCGGGCTCTGTGCTGACAGCACGGAGCCTGCTTGGGATTCTTTCTCTCCCTCTCTCTCTGTCTCTCTCTCTCTCTCTCTCAAAAATAAATAAATAAATATTTAAGAAAGAAGAAAATTGAAATTTGAAGTGAGAAGATTAATTCCCTGTAAGTGGAAGTTACTGGTGCCCATCCGTATCCCCTGCTTCCGGGGGCAAGCCAGCTATTGTCCTGTCTCAGAACTTCCAGTGCTAGCAATCAGGTAGGCTAGGAATCCCAGAAAGCACCTACCACACGCAGACACACAGACACAGACACACACAGACACACACACACACACACACACACACACACATACACACTCACGATACGTCAGCTAGTGATGGATGATGGCAGGGAACATATAAATACTCTGACTCCAGTATATTCTGGGTGGGAAAACTCTGAGCCTCCTGTATTATTGACGCTTGGAGGTCCCCAGTGGAACTAAGCTCCCACCCCATGCACTGGAAACCGCCTTCAGAATGCCCACTTCATCTTCCCTGCCTACCTCCCCAGCCTCCTCTGAGAATTTCTTGCAATTACCTCCCACATCAATTGCTTGATGTTTGGTAACTTTGTGGGGAAGCCCAAACCAGGAAACACTTCAAAGCTGAACTTCTTCTCAAAGGCATATGGAAGATAACTTGTTAGATATGTTTATAAGAGCTGCCCTTCAGTGTCCTTTCTTCATCTTTCTCCCTCCTTCCGGACTCCTCTGTCTCCATCCTCCAGGTGACCATGCACCTTCCTGCTGCCAGCTTCCTCATTTTTCTCCTGCACTAACAAAACCCTGATATTTCTTGGTGAGGTATTGGGGAGATTCGAATCCCATCAAAGCAAATCAACCTCAGTTATGAATGGTTGATAGCTTTTCACTCTGTCAGATAAATTTGCATTTTAAAATAATCTGTCTTTTACCCAAATGAATCTCTAATGAGTGCTGGATCAGGGTTTAAAAAAAATTTTTTTTAATGTCTGTTTATTTTTGAGGGAGAGAGAGAGAGAGAGAGAGAGAGAGAGAGCAACAGCGACCGAGCACTAACGGGGAGGGGCAGAAAGAGAGGGGACCACAGAATCCAAAGCAGGCTCCAGGCTCTGAGCTGTTAGAACAGAGCCTGACATGGGGCTCCAGTTCACGAACTGAGAGATCATGACCTGAGCCGAACTTGGATGCTTAACCGACTGTTCCACCGAGGTGCCCCAGGATCAGGGGTTTAAGATAATGACAACTCACAGGCTTTGTGATATATAACAGTTAAGGAAACTCGGGAAGAAGGCAGGAATTTTGGAAGAAGCTGGATGAGATGTTACCAGGGATGTGACATGAGCTGAGCTTTGCAAGACGAATAGGACTGGATCAGGTTGCCAGGAGACGGCAGAGACTTGATTTTCTTTAACTTTTAGTTTTGAAATAATTTTAGATTCACCTAACGGTTTCCAAGATAGTATAGTTACTGTATATCTTTTGTCCAGCTTCCCCTAATGTCACTATCATATATTTGATGGTACATTTATCAAAATGAAATTAATAATGGCACAATACCATTAACGAAACTATGGACTGTTCAGATGTCAACAGCTCTTCCAATAATGTCCTTTTTTCTGTTCCAGGATCCAATCCCGGATACCACATTGCATTTCATCATCACATCTCCTTAGTCTCCTTCAGACTGGTACAATTATATCATCTTTTGAAAGACTCTTTAGCTTTCATAATCCAAGCAATTGCAGGTATTTCCATATTATAAGGCTCATTTTATAGATAAGAAAGCTGGGGTTTAGAAATAAGAAATGAATGTTGAGGGTCACATATAACTAGAAGTAAGACTAGCCTATGTCTGTCTGTTCAACCAAGCATTATTCCACCACGCTAAATTTCTTTTTTTTTAAAGTAGGTTTCATGCCCAGTGAGGAGCCCAACAGAGGGCTCAAATTAGTGACCCTGAGATCAAGACCTGAGCTGAGATCAAGAGTCAGATGCTCAACTGATTGTGTCACCCAGGAGCCCCTGACCACTCTAAATTTCTATTTTTTCTTCTCTTCATGTTTACTCTCTCCCAACCATTCTCTCTCTCCTAATCTTTTCCACGATGTCCTCATTTTCTCCCCTTCTGGGGCTTGCCCCCTACTGTATGTAATATGGGCAGGCGAGGCAGAAGATGCAATCATGTCATCTAGTTTGTCACTTCTATGACCTCACATAAGGCCAGTCTTGTCTAGTGCCACTGTCTTGACTAGCACAAACCCTGGAAAAAAGGTCACTGAAGGGGGAGAGGAGCACTGTTTTTCATTCAACTAAAAGGAGGACGTTTTTTCAGGCCATTGGAGCCCTCAGGCCAGATGACTTTCAATCATGAAGAGTTTTATTTCGCCATTGGTCACATATCTCCATTTCCCCCCATGCTCTTGTGCCTTTTATTAATTCTGGCCCAGAGCTTTCTCTCTCGAGGTGAATAAACACCAAGGAATTGCTGCTCCCCACCTGGAATGCTAGACTGTAGCTATGTCCTGCAGGAGAATGGCACATTTCCAAGATGACCATTGGCAGCCAAGGCATTATAAGACTCTGTACCATGGGAAGATGTAAATCATGCTTCACACCTGGCCCTGCCTGTTTATTAGGAGTTATTTTGTAAAGGACTCTGCTTACCCTTGCATTCTGTAGTTAATAGCACTTTTCTTCCTGGAACAAATTTCCTCTAAAGCTGAGACTGTGGAGGGTCACCATGAGCTTTATTTATGAATGCAGCTCAGAGACACAGCCTGATCCAAAAAGCTAATGTTGAAAACTCTTAGCACAATGCTAAATTAACTTAGAGACCTCCACCCCCACTCCCAAAGAGCACTTGTTAGAAGCTAGGGGGAGTCTATGCAACTGGAAAGCTAGCACTGTCTCAGCCAGGGGTAAATGGATGGCATCACTTTTTGTGCCTGTGGCTACTTCTTCCTATTTTCCATTTTTTCCTCTCCATCCTGTGATAGACATGTAACCAGATGCTGATAGAACAACAGGAAAGGTAGATTCTCAAAGAGGATTATAAAGTGTGTGTGTGTGTGTGTGTGTGTGTGTGTGTGTGTGTGTAGGGGGAGGCATGTATGTGCTGGAGAACAGTGGGCATGAGTAGGAGCAGACCCTCTTGAGAATTAGCCCTTAGAACTAATCCAGGAAAATCCCTTCTTTGAGAGAAGAGGAAACCGAGGTCCTAAGGGGGCTTGATTTATACAAAGGCAACCACTCACCAGAAGCACAGTCAGAACTAGAATCAGGGTCTTTCAGCTGCACAATTGATTGGGAATTGTGCTATGATAGTTTTTAAGAAGTCAAGTGTACTTCAAGCACTGTCCAGTGAGATAAAAAATTGGGCATTTAACAGAATCTAGCAGATGAGTATGGCAAGAGGGTGGACATTCTCAATAATATCAGTACTTCACATTCTTCCCAAATTAAGACATATATTAGTATCCCTATGTGGAAGAGGGTTAAGTGTTTTTCCCAGATTATACCAAAGTTACTATGACCAGGTCTTACAAATCAAAAGACAGGGCTTATATCACTAAAATATTGCTTTTCTAATGGACCTACAAGCTCGACTAGGGAAATAAAAATGTTTGGCTCACTGTTGTTTCTATAATATGAAACAATTATTGTGGTCATAGCACTATCCTTGTAGACCATATCATAGTGCCACTTCTATATGGTTTGTGTGCCCATTTAACTAATGTCTAACTCCCTCAGTACATATTGAATGTCTTGAGACCAGGGGTTACGTTTGTTTTCTCTTTGTTGTATTTTTAACTCATAGCAGTATGCTCAATCCTGTATGCACACAATGTAATTTGATGAGATGAATATGGAATAGGGTGTCAAAAAGAGCATCAAATTTTAATACAGAAAGTCTATATTTTAAATCTAGCTTTAACAATAGTTCTAAGTCCTTGAGTCAGTCAATTAGCATCTCAATGTTTAGCTTTTCCATCTGTAAAGTCACAATAGCAGCATCCAGTCAACAAATATTTTTCCAGCACCAACTTCCATGGGCCAGAGACAGTGCTTCACGAAGACAGAACCTGCCCTTGGTCTCAAGGAATTTAATCTTCCTGATTATTTTGCATAATGGCTGTGAAAATCAAATGATACCATTCATTCAACAAATAGTTATCGAGTACCCGCCATGTTCTTGGCCCTGTTCTCAGCACGGGGAATATAGTAAAGAACACCACCAAGACCTTGATTTCATGGGATTTATATTTTAATGGGAGAGTCAAGCCCGCAACCATGGATTTCAAAGTAAAAACAAATTAGGAAGTGGCCAAGGGTATTCTTGGGTCATGTGGCTGAGACTTTCTGGGAGCCTGATTTGTCTGAAATATTTGGAATCCAAGACCTTTTATGTTTCTTTAAATCCAGAAGTAGTTGAGTTTTATTGTTTGTATGGTCGATAAAGGAGAGAAGAATATGTGTGCTTGCATTTTGGTCTTTTCTGGATAGTGTCTTTTGGTCTTGTTTGGATAATGAGAGCAGATTTTCAGCAGTGGGGTGCATTTTGCCTTTGCACAATCAAATTTTCTGGGAATTCAGTCTATTGTTCATGGGGTTCTGACTTTCATCTGACTTCTATGTATATCTCAGTCTCAGACCTACAGAAAAAAATCACATTAGATAAGAAAGACCCAGAGCCAGAATTACCAAACAATTCCCTTTCATATCATTCTGTAGTAGTGTCTATGCATATTGTGTATTCAGAGGTTTTTTGGCACCCCAAACTTCCAAATATTTTTGTTTTCACTAGCTCCACAGTACATTTGGCCTAATATTCTCACTCTTGACTTAAAAAGTATATCAACATATAACACTGTATGTCAATTATACTTCAAGAATAAATAATAAAAAATAAATCAATAAATAAAACCTTGTGATTGAAAGGCATTTGGTTTATGGGCATGTTTTTCATTTGTCCTGAGATAATTCAAGCAGAAATTCTTAATAACCAGTTACAGTCAAGGAGATTTGATTTCTTCTGTATCTTTTTAGAATAAGAAGTAGTGTCTCTTCTTCAAGCAAATAATCTTAAAAATTTTCCCTAACACTTGTGCATGTGACTTCTGTGTGGGCTCTCCATTTGGCAAGACAAATAGTCCTGTCCACAAAGGGCAATGTAAAATTAAACTAACCATATAAATATGTGAAACACCCTTTAAGAAACCCAATAATATAATTGTATCCCTAAGGAATTAGAGGCAGACAAATGGAATCCTATAAACATCTTTGGAAGATGAGGAAAGGAGACATTTTCATTTCCACCCTTGGTGACAATGCTCAATTTAAATCAAAGTTGTGTTAAGGGGTGCCTGGCTGGCTCAGTCAGTAGAGCATGTGACTCTTAATCTCAGGGTCATGACTTCAAGCACCACATTGTGTGTAGAGCTTACTTAAAATAAAAAATAAATAAATAAAAGTTGTGTCAAAATATTCTGGAAAAGCTATATTCCAAGGCACATTTTTTCCCTGACTTGTGTTATGTACATTAGCCTGTCAGTGAGAACATTTATTTAACCAAATTTTGACTGTCAAGCCAAATGAAGGAAGACCTCGATGAATTCATAGTAGATGCTTGCCCAAGAACAAGCAGGCAAACCATTTTCCAATTATAGTTTAAAGGCATTATTGTTCATCATTTAAGGTAGTGCTAAAACAATTCTAGTGATAAAATTAGCTTGTTTATCCTTTGCTAAGTGACTAGACAGCTTCCACGAATAGAATCACCAGACTCTAAGGTGAACTTCAAGTCCTCAAAAGTGAGACACAAAACTATATTAATGTAAAGCCTGTTGAAACACTTCCCCCCAACCCCACCACCCCAGTCTCTGTTCATCATCAACAGAGAGCTCTTCCTACAGATTCCTAAATCCACAATTCACATGACCATTTTAAGCTCAAGGCTAACTTGGTATCTAATATTTTCCTTTTCTCTTTTTCAAGGAGTAAGTTATTTCTCAAAAGATACTTGAAATTAATAAGACTTTAAGTGGCTTGAGCTGAATTCTATTTGACTTGTCTTGATAATTTTTCCAGAACATTTTTAGCTTGATCATCTTCATTACACTGAAAGATAACTAATCCACCAATTGCACAAAAATCAGGGTTGGGGGTGGATATCAAGAATAATCTCTGCTGGTTTTTAGTATGTTTTTCCCCAGAAGGCATTTGTAAGAAAAACACTATAAACTCTTTAGACTCTTGTATATCACTCAGGGAGGAGACCTTTCCCCTTAACTACTCTAATATCTCTGCTCCAGTCACTTACCTGAACAAACAGGGTGAGAGCAAAATTGAAGGTTAAAAAAAACTTCGGTAAGAAGTTATTACATTTCACAAAATAATAATAACCAATTTAATGCCAAGGTTTTACTAATTATTAATATCAAGTAGAGCAAGCTAATCTCAGTTAATAAGTCAATTAATTAATCATATCACTCAACACAAGCTGGGTACTGAAAATATATGGAGAAAAATGACATAGTCCTTGACCTTGTGGAAGTATAATCAGATATGTTATGATGCTGGTAAGAACAAAGTGAAATTTTGGGAATGGCATGAGAAGTGAGAAGGAAAAGCCCAGAATTCTAAGGAAGCATTATTTATGAAGAAACTAATGGGGTTGTCCTTCGTTGGGGGTTTGAAGGAAATTCCTCTAGGCTTATCCTACTTTTGGCCCCTTGATACCATACAATGGTAAAGAGTCTGGCCTAGGGCTCGGAAACCCTGGACAATAGCCTTGGCTCCACTGGGAATTGGCGCTTTGCCCTTGTGAAAAATTCCTTACTCTGCTTTACCACCTTTGTGAGTTGCTATGGAGGTCAAGTGAGACCTGAAGGCACAGTCCCTCCCACTCTTTTCTTTACTCTGGTCTTCACTTCCTGTTTCACTGAGGATGTGATTTTTATGTGGGCTCCTTCACTGTGTATCAGAGGAAGAGTGGCTGTACTAAATTTCTGCCTCTCTCAGATTCCCAGGTGCACAATTAGCAGCTGGAATATTTCCCATCAGATCTGTTGTCATACTTGTCTGCTCTTGCTTATTTAAATGGTAGTTTTCACTTATTGACAGTAAGCTCAGTCAGGGAATGAAACACGCCCCTCTCTATCCTTACAGCCTGATCCATAGTAGGTACCTCATAGGAATGTGTTGGCTGCCTTGGTGAATGGATAAATGGAATGAATGGCAGAAGTTATTATAGGGACAATCACTCTTGGACACTGACTGTTTTCTGCAGGAGACCATTGTCATCATAGCAGGAGAGTGGCCCTCATTCTTGTCTGAGGCACTTTATGCTCAAATGGCTGATTGAAGCTGAGGAAAACATGAAGGTCCAGGAGAGAAAGAAGGAAACAATTGATCATTTCTGTACCCAGTGCTGCATTCATAATTTCATGCAATCTTTACAATAACCCAAGGGCTAGGTATTAGCTCACTTTTATGGCTGAGAAAATCAAGGCTTTGAGAAGTTAAATAATTTGCACAAACTCACATGACAATGATCCACAAGATTTGACACCAGGGTTTTGTCCTGTATGTCTCTTTCAAACTATATAACTGAGATAAAAAAGATAAACTGATGTTTAATGCAGTATTATTTATCACTTTTTCCTGGCCATACGGGGGCCATAATGCATGCTGATAACATTTCAGCAGATGTGGTTGATTGCCTCCCTAAAGCAATTTATTATGTTTTTGTTTTCCTCTCCTGTCTCTCCCCTTTCTCTGTCTGATAGTACTGTTAACTGGGATAATTAATTGGCCAGGATAGCAAATTAATAGTGCATTAATGTTTGTGAGAATTTCTACAGAAAACAAATCCACTTAAGTTTGTTTAACATGATTTCCAAACTGACTAGACCACAGAATTTTTTAAGTGAAGAAATTTACTAATATTTCAGAAGACACTAGTCCTTCCTAGAAAACTTTTTTTCAGACATTGATCAATGTAATGCTTGGTTAATGATAATGAAATGGTCTTTTGAGTTTAAATATAAAAACCTAAATTGTTTTCACATGACATTCCAAAAAAAAGAAAAGAAGAAAAAGAAAAAAAGAAAACCTTTTGCTCTTAGCAGACAATTTTGACCCTGGCCAAAAGGCAGAGTAAAGGTACACAGGCTTGACATGTAAACTGCTTATTTTCTCCTCTTCACAGCTCCATTTGTCTGGAGAACAAAAGTGGAGAAACTGTTCAGAAGAGGGACCAATAACCTCTCCAGGACCCTTTGTCACCATACTGAACAAAGACGGAGCCACTGCCTTCTCTTAGTCTACCCACAACCCCTCTTCCTCATCATGAAGGACTCATTATGTCCAAGCAGGTGTATAGTTAGTTCCTCAGGCAGATGAGTAGATGTCAGGGGGATACCTACAGTTACCGGGGCAATGGTCTGTGAAGCTTCTCCATGGAGATGGCTTACTAGAAGTCTTACCGACCCACTTGGGGGAGTTGTGTCTATGAACCAATAGTCAGAAGCTTAGATTATTGTTCCCAGAGCAGGACCTCTCCTTCACCTTCTGTCTTCTGGACTCCTTACCTTGAAAGTAAGATGGCATATATTATCACAGATTGTTTTTCTTTGGGCACTAACCAGCCCAGTCTATGCTTAGCAAGTTTAACTAATGAACTTTCATTTATAATCACCAGCTAAGCAAATAACTTTCCACATTATAATTTTCACACACACCCAATTCAAACTCCTAAACAATACTTCTAGAATATTCATTCCAAAACTGCAAGTGGAATCATTGCAAAGTCTTTAGGGGTAAGAAAAAGTGGAGTGGGGTTTGGGAGAGGTCTCTGTGATGGATTAGTCCTGGGGGTGAAGGTCCACAACCACAGGAATCTCCACAATATAAACAGAGGATAGTTGTCATTTTATTTAGCTAAAGTGCAACCCAAAAGGGACACTGTAGACTGTAAACAGATCTTTAATGGTTAAAAAAAAAAAAAAAAAAACCTTCCCAGTACTCCATCCAAAGACTTGTTTTCCAGCATGTTCCTTCCTCACAGCCATAGATCTTATGATCTATGCTCCTCTGTATTCATTTGTATCATGTAACCAAAGCCATTTAATTCAGAAAAAGAATATTTTATAATTCAGTTTTATCAGTGTAGATTCTCCATGATCACACTACTACTTTGGTGAGGTGGCGCCTAAGGGAGAAATAGTCACTAAGAAAAATGGCACATTTTTTATGAACAAGAAACTAGCAAACATATTTTCGATATTGCTCTTTGCTTTTCTACAGAGCAATAGTGGGAAAGTTATAGTTCTTTTTTTATTTTTTGGAATGGAATTTATATGTGATGAATCAGCCTGTTACCAGAGTTTCATAGAAGTTTTGGATGAAATGCAGGGAAATTCTGATAGGATATGATTTTTTTTTTAACTTACCAGTAGTGTTGCTTTACTTTTCTGGCAAACTTAATTTCATTTATATAGAGACCTGCCAAATGCTACTCTTTTATGGGACTTAAGACAGTTACATCAATGCCTCAATGACTATAACACCCTTTGCACCTGCTTTGCTGCATTTTTTATTTCTTTCCGTTGTATTCAAACCACTCTCACAGATAGCACGTTTCTTGGGTGCTGTTCTGCAAACAGCCCCGAACACAATCTTTTGGATATCTTCTTTTTTTAAATCTTTTGAAAATCTTAACTACATTTTTTTTGCAATAATGGGACATGATTATAGCTGGATGTTTTACAATGTTTTTATGATTGATAATGCCTCAAGTTCATGAGTTTATCATACCTTATTTGCGATGACTTCTTAATGGAAAATATTTTGATGAGCTAAGAATATCCCAAGCAAAGCAGAAAAATAAACCCATCAAATACCCTGTCACTAAAAAGATGATAACAGATGTTTCTCATCCATGGAGAGCTCTGGGAGGCAAGCTGAAGGGTTTACCATGTTTCCCAGATGCTGTGTGATATGTCTGGGTTCCCAGGATTCATCCAAATGAGGACCCATTGAGATTTGCAGATAGGAATTCCCCAGCTGAGAGACTCAGAGTAGGGGAATAGGGCTAATCGGGGAAAGTGGGATTCTAAGATATCCGTGGGATGTCCGGTGTTTGAATTTAGCTCACTCTTGGTACATTTTCAGAGTGGCCAGGAAAGGAGCCAGAAGACTTCCATCAGCTGCTCCTAATTTTCTCTTTTCTTTATAAACTTCCTAATTATTTTAGAAATGATAAGAAAGAGAAAAATATCTGAGAGAACAAGGGGGTGATATCCAACGTCAAGGATCTGAATTCTTAGCCTTTCTTACCAATGTTACATGTCTATCCAATTCCAATGAATATTATATCTGTATGCAAGCCGATTGCAAATATAAATACAAAAATGTTGACTTCTCAATTCTTCACTGTGCTTATTATGTCGGTGTGTGATTCCTCCTTGGGTGAATGTCTCCATATATATGAAGAGATGACATTATTGAGTCTTATTATGTAAGCCTCTGTTCTAAATGCTTTATATGCATTAAACCATTTAACCTTCACAAGAGTTCTATGAGATAGACACTATTAATTTTTCTGTTACACAAATGAGGAATTTAGGATATAGAGGTTAAGCTACTCATCCACTCACACAGCTAATAAATGGAAGCCTCAAGTTTGGAAACCAAGCAGTCTAATTTAAGAGGCAGGGCTCTGAAGCTCTATGCTGTCCTGCCTGATTCTGGACCGATAATACATCTTCATGGATTATGTTTTTTGTGACATTGAGTCAAAATAGACATACATTACTTGCAAGTACAAGAAGCCAAGAACGGCTTTCCCAAGACATAGGTTCTCTCTGCCACAGGTGAATCCAGTCATTTTAACCAAATAGCAACACTTTTCTAAATCCTGGATTCATCATCTGTGAAACTGGAGTGGGGGAAGATGTTAGAAAAAATGTGTAAGTTTCTCTAGATCTCTGATTTAAGATTCTTGGATCATGTATTGTGGAACATCTAGATAACTTTGTAGGCCGATGGTTACCCATAAACACCTTTTAATTACCACGTGGAGACCACAGCTGTAATTTACCAGTGCAGCAGAGGAATGGTATATATAAGACCTGCTGTTATTTTTGGTTCAGCTTTTTACATCATCATCTGCAAAAAATTAAAAAAATAGAAAATGAGCATTAAAACCCATTACGTCATTCTTCAAGGAAACTTGTATCATTGATGTAATCTAAAAAGAACTCTCTCAAACATAAGGTTGTCATAGAGATTACATCCTCCAAACAACCACCTCTCAGCTACTGCTGTCAAGAGCTGTGATTCTGAATTTATCTCATTTTGAGGGTCTTGGTTAAAATCCAAAGGAAAACTGAGAAATGTTATTCTCTTGTGGAAGTACTTCAAATTGCCTTCCTTGGAGCACTTTACAATCAGGTCTGTAAAAATCTGCTCTGTTAGTTATAGCACATGTGATAGCATAATTTTTCTATTCAATGGCCCTCCACCTGAAGTTGAAGTGGTCAGAAGAAAAGAATAGCACAATTAAATTATGGATATGGTTATATGAACCCACAGTCAAAATAATTCACAAAACCCACATATGCAAAAAGGAACTTTTCTTTTTATTTTCTTTTTTTAAAAAGTATTTTTTGATGGAAAGCCAATTTTATTTATTTATTTACTTGCTTATTTAATATAATTAATTGTCAAGTTAGCTAACATATAGTGTATTCAGCGTGCTCTTCGCTTTGAGAGTAGATTCCCATGATTCATTGCTTACATACAACACCCAGTGCTCATCCCAACCAGTGCCCTCCTCAATGCCCATCACTCATTTTCCCCTCTCCCCCACTCCTCCCATCAACCCTCAGTTTGTTCTCTGTATTTCATAATCTCTTATGGTTTGCCTCCTTCTCTGTTTGAAGTCATTTTTCCCCTTTCCCTTCCCCCATGTCTTCTGTTAAGTTTCTCAAGTTTCACACATGAATGAAAACATATATCTGTCTTTCTCTGCTTGACTCACTTCACTTAGCATAATACCCTCCAGTTCCACCCATGTTGTTGCAAATGGCAAGATTTCATTCTTTCTCATTGCCAAGTAGTATTTCATTGTATATATAAACCACATCTTCTTCATCCATTCATCAGTTGATGGACATTTAGGCTGTCTCCATAATTTGGCTATTGTTGGTAGTGCTGCTATAAACATTGGGGTGCATTTGTCCAAAGGGAACTTTTCTTAACTGAGCTCATGAGCTCCCATTTCTGATCCTGCACAGAATAATTAATATAATTAATTATTAATTCTTTGAATGTCTTAGTTCAATCCAGTGTTTTGTTTTGTTTTTTGTATAAATTCAGGATTGCTATCTCAGGTTCAGTCCAATTAAAAGCTTTCTCTTAGATATTCCTTATCTTCCACTTAACCTCAATCCTCAATTCTCAAGAATGAAGCAGAGGGGAAGAAAAGGGAGTTTCATGTGAGCAGGGGGCAATTTCTTCATGACTGGCCATACTGGTATACTGAAGGTGGGATTCATTTCCACTCTTGTCCACTTCCTGTTATGGATGAGGACTGGTGCTCTGCCTGGCTATGTTGAGATGTTATTTCAGTTTTGACAGGGCATTCTCAACCTTGTTGCTTCTTCTCAGACTTTTCAGTTATGAAACCAACTGGTAATATTCTCCACACCTGTTTGGGAGACATACCCTCTTCTGTCCATGTTCCGGGGCCTGTGACCCAAGGCTTTTCTGACAACTAATATACACTTACTCTGTTGTCACACTGGCACTCTGAATCTCCTCTGTTCCACTTGTGGGTTGTAGGTACTGGATGTGTTACTAGATGAGCCATGCTACCTTCTCTTTTTTTCCTTTATCTTATGTCCCAGAGTCGCAGGACACGTCTGCTGGGCTCTCTCTCATCATACTCCATCTGTGGAGAAAAGTCTTCACCTTTTCTACCGTGTGGGCTCTTCCAACTTGAAGGGGATATCAGTTAGGTGTTCCTCCACTGCCTTCCTACCTGGGAATCCCATCTTTAAAAAGTCTCCTTCCTTTACAAGTAATGTTTTCTTCCTCTAAATCAGAGTTACATATACTTCCAAGGTGTTTTTTAAGTGTACTTATTTATTTGAGAAAGAGAGTATGTATGAGTGGGGAAGGGGCAGAGGGAAAGAGGGAGAGGGAGAGAATTCCGAGTGGGCTCCTCACTGTCAGCACGAAGCCCAACACAGGGCTTGACCTCATGAACCGTGAGATTATGATCTGAGCTGGAACCAAGTGCTGGATGCTTAACTGACTGAGCTACCCAGGTACCCCACATATACTTCATCGGGGGCAGGGAGTGACAGAAAGTTATGGGATGGAGGGAGGAGGATTGTGAAGAACGAGCTCTCTTGGTTTGTCATATCCTCCTTATTTCTGTCCAGGAATCCATCAAATTTATAAGAGATAAAAAAGAAAACACTACCTGGTATTGGAAATGATCAGACTGCTGTATGAGAATGTCCTCCTACCACATGGAGGAAGCTCTACTAGTCTAACGTTCTTGGTCTCTCTTGCCTTCTTATCTACTGCTCTGCAGGGGGGCAGGAGAGACTGCCTTACAGGTAAGTTAAGGAAGTGAAGTGGGCATACTCAGCTCACTTCACCCTTCTTTTCCTTGGAGGTAGCCTGTTTACAGAGAACAAGGGTTACCATTTGTTCCCTGTCTGCTCCCAGAGGGGAGGTTGTAGTTGTCCAGAATGTTCTATATCTGGATGAGGATGATTGTCGGCTCAGTATTGATAAGTCCACTTTCCCAAATATATTAGCCACTGCATCCCATATCAGTTTTGTCAGTGATAAAGGCCATCTTTTGCCATCCCATTGCCTTATTCTTATTTGTTAATTCATTCAGACCTTGGCCAGTGAAGACATTTATTATTCTCTAATTTTAACAAATATTTTATATATCGTCCTGTCACTCTGTTAAATGTTCTTCTCCCCAGTTCTGCCCTCCACCCCCCTCCAAATCTGACCAAGATTGCGAAGAGTTTAGGTCCAATTCTGGCTGTGCCATATACAACTACTGTAACCCCGCCAACTTACTTCCCCTCGGCACCCAGGCTGCTTCTTCTAAAGCCCAGTTACAGCTAGATAGATTTCTAAGGGCATCCAATTCAGGAGCTTTTGTTTCTTTACGGATGTATTTCCTCATTTTTTAAAGACTGGGGTGTGGATTTATAATGTTCCAACATCACATATCTCAGCCAGAAACCAGGAAGAGAAAAAAAAAAAGTGAGTAGGTTGTCTGAGGACTCTATCCAAATTCTTGCTGCATTTTGGAAACCTAAATATTCTCTCCCTTTCTTAGTCTGAGCCAGAGACTGTGAGGACAGAAGAGGTTTTATACGAAAAATACAGCTAGAGAATTTGGGTCACCGTGAACGAAAAGACTGTGTATGTGTGCTGAGCAATGCTGTGCCCAGATTAATGTTGAGGGGGGATTCATGTCTCTTTCCTAATAGACATGCACAAATTATTCACCAGGACAGAGAGGAAAAAAAAAACAAAACAAAAAAAGGTAGTTAGAATGTTCTGGAAAAGAGGAAACTTGGAAGAGACCAGGAAAATTTGTTATTGAGAAATTCTCTTTAAGAATAACTTTAAATAGGGGTGCCTGGGGGGCTCAGTCAGTTAAGCATCTGACTTTGGCTCAGGTCATGATCTCGGGTTCACTAGTTCGAGCCCTTCATTGTGCTCTGTGCTGACAGCTCAGAGACTAGAGCCTGCTTCGGATTCTGTGTCTCCCTCTCTCTCTCTCTGCCCCTCCCTCATGTATGCACATGCACGCTCTAAAAACATTAAAAAAAAAGAATAACTTTAGAGACATATTCTAATACTGTATCAGCTACCTAATTTCCTTAGTATGTTATTCAAATGGCCTCAAGAGTTCTTTAACAGTCAGGCTAGTCTGGACAGTGAATTATCTGGTCAGCAGTTTAATTTCTGCTTTAGGTAAATATACTCAACTGAATTAGCCTACTCTACTTTTTCTTTTAATTTTTAATTTGTATTTGAGAGAGTGAGAGAGACCATGTGCACAAGCGGGGGCGAGGGGCAGAGGAGGAGAAAGAAGACAGAGAGAGAATCTTAAGCAGGCTCCACCCTCAACACAGAGCCTGATGCAGGGGTCAATCCCACGACCTTGGGATCTTGATCTGAGCCAAAATCAAAAGTTGGACACCCAACAGACTGAGCCACCCAGGAGCTCCAGCCTACTCTACCTCCATGTGGTTATTTTTATACAAGTAATCTGAGTTAAAATATTTAAATAGAAAATTAGAAAACAGAAATAAAAAAGCAAACATAATCTTTATCATTCTTCTCCTACTATCCCTGTATAGCTATTGTTTATACTCTGTTCAGCTTTGCTACTGACTTTATGTGTATACACACACACACATATCCACATGAATATGTATAAAAACACACCCACACACGCACATAAAGTTACTTCTATACCATAAAAGTACTGTCCTACAACCTGTTTTTTCACTTAACAGTATTGAAACCACTTTTAATATTTCATTCTGATTTATATCATTACTTTAATAGCGACATTGTTTCCTTTTTTGAATGTACCATAATTTATTTGGCCAATCTTCAATTAATGGGCATTTAGATTGTTTCTAATTTTAACTGGAATGAAGAATGCTGAGTTGAAATATTTTTATGCACATCTTTGCATAAATACTTCTCTAATTCATTATTTGAGTTAAATTCTTAGAAGTAGAATTAATGGATGGAAGAGAATGCATATTTTTATAGCTTTTCACACCTGTTGCCAAATTGCCCTCCAAAGAGATTGTACTAATTGCTACTTTTAACAGGAGAATTTGAGGGCAGCCATTTCTTCCAAGTCCTTGCCAAAACTGGATTCTTTCCTCCTTTTGAATGCCTTCCACTCTGAAACATCCCTTCTTTAAATAGTCTTTACACAAAATCCAGCTAGTGACCACTACAATCTAAACTCTAACTCAGGGAACTGGGGGCGCCTGGCTGGCTCAGTTGCTGCAGCGTGCAACTCTTGATCTCCGTGTCATGAGCACAGAGCCTACCTAATTCGGGGAACTAACGACGACGTGTGCCATAAGAATGGTTTTGGAAGAATGAAAAAATGAACGAATATCCAAACTTGTATGCAAATCTCTTGGATTAGTTTTCTCTTACAGGAAATTCTTTCCGGCTAAATTCCCAGCAGGAAATTCGGTTTTAGACTACAGGAATATTCTGAATTTGGGTTGTTGATCAAGGTATTAGTCCTGCGTCCTAAAGGAAAGCAGAACAAAGCTAATGAGTCTACGTAGTTTACAAGCTACGTGGCAACTTCTAGTGAAGGGTTTATATTTGTTTGAATACCACACATAAAATCTGTGATTGGAAGTAAGTTAGTTATGAATTCATATACCAACATTGAGGAGGGAGATTTGGACTTGGTATTGGGATACCTTTATCTTTACATCACTGATTCAAATGACAAAATGACATTTGACATTTAATGAATGCACGTAGATTTAAAGTACCATTAAGATGTGGTTATTATTAAGCCGGTGCCAAGATACCAGCAACGTGATTTGGACTCTGATCCACCCATGTACGTAACTGGCTGATAGTTATGTGATATGGTTAAAAGTTGAGTGAGATATTTGAAACTTACTTTTCCTGGAAGATGAGGACTTAAAAAAAAAAAGAAGTGTGTTCTCAGGTATCTATTTAAAATGTGTTAATCTTATGAAAACATGCAATTTGATCGTTTACATCTGTCAAATCTATGCCACACTATTCTAACATCACAAAAGATGCCTTTAACACGTGCTAATCTTTTAAAAAAATCACTTCACTGCAATAATGTCTTTGTTTTCAAATTTGATGCAGCATGGTATGGAATCTTATGAAGACAGACATCATAAAGGGCTACACTTGATTATTCTCTGTTTCTTTCCATAATATAAAGGATCCAAAATCATCATAGCAGAAATATCCACAGGAGAGGCTGGAGGTGGAGGCATGCCATGTTGGGAACGCCTGCCCGGCCACGTGAGAGGACAGTTCGTAATTCGGAAAACAGTGATGCGATCCCTGCTAGCAAGTCCGTGTGTGAGAAAAAAAATCATTAATTTCCACTTGCAAACAGCATAAGGAACCTCCTCTCTGGCTCTCAGGGTTTAAAGGAAAGCACACAATGGTGATGTAGTGACCTGTCAGCTAAAGTACATTTTTTCATTTATCAAATCATTAGTCATAGCGATGGCAAGAGCTTGGATTGTTCAGGCATGTAGGTCATCTGGTTTCCCCTCCCTGCTCCTCCTGACAATTACAAAGCCAGGAGCCCCCTCCTCTGTGCAACTACCCTGTTCCCCGAATGCTGGCTTGGTGGGGTCTGGTTACTGCCTGTTATTGGCTCCCCTGCCTCATGGATCCTTGTTCACTTGATTTCTGATGATCCTGCCGGACTTGAATGTTAGAGAAATTCCCATGTTCAGAACTGTTGCTCCAATGAGGACAGAATGCTCAGAAATAGATCCATTAAGGAAAACAAATCACCTAAAATCACTCCTGACTTAATTTCTGGACACTGTTTTCACTGCAGCTATGAAGGAAGATTCTGCCTTTCTGCCCCTTTCTTGTGGTAGAATGGTTACAAAACTGGCCTCAGGTGTTCACATCTCCCTGTATCCACATCCATGGCATCCTTTTTTCAACAGGTAGAATTGAGATGGGATAAAATAGTCAAGTGAGGGTTTATATATCAAAAGTGGGAGGGTAAACTTCTCTAAAAAAGAATTTTAAAAGGCGATGAATAAAGCTATAATGGAAATGTGACATGAAGAAGAAAGATGAATTTAAAAACAGTTTTGACCTTGCCACTCCACTGCTCACCAGTTTTCCATAGCTCCACCATCTTTGGTGGGTTTGGAGGTTGGTGGAGGTAGCTGCTCTGAATTACAGGAGTGGTAGAAGAGTCTGGAATAGGCTAGTGGAGAACGGAAATTTAGATTCAACTAAAATCAAATATGTGTCCCCAAAAGAAACATTCCCTTGGAGTAATTCTGTGACGTGAGCACAACTCCCTGATTGTACGGGATAGGGAGCTTGTGAATGAACCAAGTAATGTACCTTTGGTCATCCCGCTCATTAGTGACAGTGTGGGGATTTGAATTTGGTGTTCTGATTCCAAGGGCTTCTTTAGTTTTACGACACCAGAGTTGTGTTGTAGCTTTGATGAGTTACTACGTTCTTGCTGGGGTGTCATTGAGTCATTGAGACAGGCTACACATTGGGTGTTGTGTTACGGGATAGCTACATGTCACATGTTACAGGATAGGAACAGGCATGTGCCCGGCCTCACTCTTGTATAATGGAAAGAGAATATACTTAGGATTAAAAACAAAAACAAAAAAACACTGGGGTTTGAGTCCTGGTTTTGTATCTTACCTTCTACTTGATATCTCCCCAAAATAATATTGCTGGTAAAATAGAGATGATTCCTTTGTTATATAACTCTCGGTGTGGTACAAAATCTAAATGAGATCATGTAAATTAAATAAGGTAGTAATTGATAAAGGACTTCACATAAATTAATTGAGTGTTGCCTAGTGTTTTCATTTGTTCCTATTCTATGAAGCTCTCTTGAACTCTGTCGCTCCCAGCCCCAAATTTACCAACCCCAGATAGTACCAACCACTGTTGGTTATTGCCTTTGTTGTACCCAGAACCTATCTGAATCACAACACCTAAAAATCTTGGTCTCAATTATATATGGAGGAGGGGATGGAGCCAATTGATTCATGTGCCCTCAGCACTTAGTGCAAAGCTTGGGAAATACCACATATTTAATAAATATTGAGAAGCAAATACATGAATGTGTACATTGTAAAGTATACTATTATTTTGTATTGCTCTGTTGAAACTTTCAAAGAAAGGACAGTAATCGGTCTTTGGAAATATGATATATATTTTTTTAAGTTTCACTGATTTATTTTGAGAGAGAGAGAGGATGAGCAGGTGAGGGGCAGAGAGAGGTAGAGACAGAAGCCCAAGCAGACTCTGTGCTGTCAGCATGGAGCCCGATGTGGGGCTCCAACTCATGAACCATGAGATCATGACCTGAGCCAAAATCAAGAGTCAGACGCTTAACCGACGGAGCCACGCAGGTGCCCCAAAATCTGATATGAATTTTAAAATCATAAAACCACCTTTCACATCAATTGAGCACTTTTTTTTAAATCTTCATTTATTTTTGAGAGAGAGAGAGAGAGACAGAGTGAGAGAGAGAGAGAGATCAGGGGAGGGGGAGAGAGAGACACACACAGAATCTGAAACAGGCTCCAGGCTCTGAGCTGTCAGCACAGAGCCTGACGCGGGGCTTGAACCCATGAACATGAGATCATGACGTGAGCCAAAGTCAGACGCCTAACCAACTGAGCCACCCAGGTACCCGTCAGTTGAGGACTTCTAATGCATACAGATCTTACATTTTAAATAGTATTTAAGTTGCAATGTAATAATTTCAAATCTTTGTATGTCTGAAGAAAATTTTCAGTATTAATTAAACTGAGAGACTTATCCCAAAATAAAAAAAGCACTCCAAATGAGCACTTCCTTATGCATGGAAGTTAAGCATCATCACTCTATGAAATAGGTTAAAATTTGGCTAGTGATATTTCCAAACATTAGCTATTTTTTTAAGGGGTGATATTTGAAGATCCAGATTAGAGGCTGTGAAAGCAAGTATTTCAATTATTTGAGGTAGAAAAAGAGCAATTTTGATAGAACATGACAACTGGAAACTTCCCCCTTTCCTTAGTGTGGTGACAAACTTAGTGTCCAGAGTTCAGTGGTTCAGGGCACCAATTGTAGCACGTTCCTTAAGTGTTATGATTGATTAAGATAAGCTACACCAGAGTTGCCACTCACGGGTAAAACTTGTCAACTTTCCAAGAGTGGCTGCTGGAAAACTGCCCAGGGCAGCAGCGGGCTCTGGCAGCTCTTAAATTCCAGCTGGGGCCACAGCCTCAGAAGCTTGCATAGTAATTAAAAGTTATGATTTTGTTTTCCTCTGGAATATACTCCTGAGATATAAACCTTGAGCAACTCTATCTGAGGTCCATGACTGGTTATTCCCATCCTGCCCTTGGGAATCTAGGAGATGCTGGACCATGGGCAGCCTCCTGCAGTGAATAAGCCTTGTTATCTCATTGGAGAGAGACAGGCCTATTATGTCCTTCCATCTCTAGGTTCCTGACTGAAAGAATTTGGGGAGCAGTAGGGAACCCAGGAGTGACTAGTCCTGATTTTGCCTCTTTTTAGAAAAGGAGATGGCTTGCCTCCAGGTAGGTGCACAGGACTGTGGAGACAGCCAGATTTGTGTTCCAATCCCAGCTCTGATATCCCTAGCTGGGTGGGCTTCACTGAATGAACCCTTTTGTATGTCCTCATGTATGTCCTCAGACGCAGATTCTGACCACTTAGAGAAGTACCATGGGAATTAAGTATGGTATTATTCCAAGTAAAGCTCTTATCTCAGGGTCCAGCACAAAGAAAGTCCAAGTGAAAAAGCAGAAGTGAGGAAGAAGGGGGATATTGAAGTGAATGAGAAGGACCTGTGTCCTGGGCATGGGGCATCTCCCTAGTACACGTTGTCAGCCACAACAACATGCTCTTGGTGGATGCCATCTTGGGCATCCTTAAAGATAATCAAGGAGGCCTGTTCCTCCAAAAACTGCAAAGAAATATCTGAGGGGAGGCAGTACAGGGGGAGACTGGATAACAAGTGATCTGGATACTAAGCAGGATTTGACCAGGAAACGTTTTGTGAATCTGGAGAAGTTAATTTCTGGGCCTGGGTTCCCACTTCTATCAAATGAAGAGTATGGAGGAGTTGAATGGTTTTCAGATTGTATGCTTTGGAGCTGTCAGATTGCATAACTGGGTGGCGGTCACCTGTGGCAGGAGGGGGAGTGAGGAAACAGAGTCGATGGTTCCTTGCACTTCATAGGACAGCAAGATAAGGCAGCTTTACTTTGGTCTCTTCTAAGTGTCGGTGATTCCCATAATGCTTCTTTGAAAAATGAATCCTGTCCTTTAAACAATGTTTGAAAAGCACTGGACTAATCACTTTTTTTCTAGTTGGAAAAAAAAAAAGGAATCTTTAATCAGAACCAACTATATAATTTGTGGGGCCCAGTTAAAAATGAAAATGTGGAATCCCTTGTTCAAAAACAAGTACAAAGTTTTTCCCACGTCTTTTGCAGCCATTCTCTCTCTCCCTCTGATGGTGGTTTTAATTTTCTATTTAAGCATATGGTCCATTGGGCACAGAAACATTTGAAGGTGAGTCAGACCCTCACAGGCACTCAGGTCCCCACCCTACTAGTCAGCACAGAGAGCAGGTACACCCGATCTCATCCCTTGCTGCACTGACACCCAGGCCTTGGGGTGGAGGTTGGCAGTGATGGCTGAGTGGAGGAGAGGAGCAGGTGGCTAAGAACATATCCTGGGGAGGCAGGAAGGTAGAGGGAGGCAGTCTGCTTGGGGGCTGAGGCTGCAAGCCCCTGGCTCATGCTCCACTGTCCTGTCCAACTTTACCTACAAAACTCCAACGCAAAGATAGAATTATTAAGAATTTCAGGATGGTGTCCTCACAGCATTAAACCTCAAGGATAGGCCTTCTGAGCGTGGGGTCCGGTCCAGATGCACAGGTTGCATATCCAAGGAGTTGACCTTGGCTTTAATATTGATAAATTGAATAACTGAAAATTAAATCTCAAATGAATTGTTCTAATCTAGTGATTTGAGTCAATTTTTGCAAATGACTAGACTATAGACACAGACATACTGGGTTTTCTGAATATCAGTTGAGTGTTATCCGTTGTGAAGCAAGCAAAACAAAATAAAACAAAAAGATCCACCAAAAAAGAAAATGCCCAACTATTAATGACAAGAACAACTCCTCTTGTTGGAAAAACCACTTAAAGTGTCCATTAAGATTAATATGACCACCAACACTCACATTCTGGATTCTGTGATTCTTTTTGGTTCTCCCTACAGAGGTTTTATCCCTTTCACTTCTTTCCTCAAAGCTGTCTCAGCTAACTGCCTCACACTGTTTTCCCATTCTCTGGTAGGTTTTTGCTAGCTGGCTACCTCCTACCATCCTGTTCTTCTTCCTCATTCTTCTCCCTGAATGAAACAGCCCCAAACCTACGTTCTCTCCCTGTGCCCTGACCCATCCTTCCCAGGAACACACAGCAATGTAACTTGCTTTTGATCTATTGTTCAATTGTCCCTCACTAATCTCTTGGTCGATAGGCCAACCATTACAGTCACATTTGCCAATGTCTACATTTACCTCGAACACTCAGGAAAGAAGGAAAGCCCACAAACCTGAAATACAAATACAGATATTATTGCAAAGGAGGCTGTTTTTCAAAACACGGCTTTGTCCAACCAATGTGCATGCAACAGCTCAGATGTGAGTACTGGTTATCTCCAAATAGGCTTATCAACCCTGTCCAAATGGGAATAGGCATTTAAAACTATTCAGAACTAGGAGACTTCTGGGCACCTGGGTGGCTCAGTTGGCTGGGTGGCCAACTTTGGCTCAAGTCATGATCTCAGGGCTCGTGAGTTCGAGCCCCACATCGGGCTCTGTGCTGACAGCTCGGAGCCTGGAGCGTACTTCAAATTCTGTGTCTCCCTCTCTCTCTGCCCCTCCCCCACTCATGTTCTGTCTCTCCCTGTCTCAAAAATAAATAACATATTAAAAAAAAAAAAAAAAACTAGGAAACTTCTGGCTCTAACTCTAGATATATCAGATAAACAAACCCTGCTCAAACCAGCTCCAACTCAATCCCAGCCCCAAGATTAAAGCTCATGTGTCCCACTGTCTGAATTACTAACAGACTTCCATCAGAGTATATACACATTTAAGTTGTTTTTGAATGATACGTTCTATACTTTCATATTGGATCCACATCATTTGACCCAACTGCAGACAGATCTATTTGTTGATAAATGTTCTGGTTTTTACACCCAGGTTTTAATACATATGCATATAATATTGAAAAATCAAATGCAGTTCTTTTTTTTTGTTTCTATATTTTATATGAATTTGATTTTAAAAATTTTCAATAAGATAATGTAGACATTAATAGACCTTCATTTTATATGAAAAAAGTGTGAACATTTATGTAATTTATTTATTTAATTTTTTAAAATTTATTGAGAGCGAGAGAGTGAGAAAATGTGAGTAGGGGAGGGGCAGAGAGAGAGAAGGGTAACCAGGATCCACTCCTGACACGGGGCTCCATCTCACGACCACGGGATCATGAGTTGAAATCAAGAGTTGGATGCTTAACCGATGGAGCCACCCAGGTGTCCCTGAACATTTATGTAATTTAAAGTTGATACATCAAATGATTGAGATAAATCCACAGAGCAAATGGCCACTCTTTATCAGGATTTGTTTTGCATTATTTTGAATTTTATATGTAACTATGCTTTCAGAAATATATCCCGTTCACAATATAGGATGGCTCTGTGTCTGTGTATTTTCAAAAAAAGGCTTTATTTACTACTGAAAAGGAAAATGAGAATTTCAACACATATTTTTCATACTATCTATTAAGGTCTCCACTAGATAGGGAAGAAAAGAGACATGATTAAGATTCTATAAATGCAGTCAGACATTCTAACAGAAATTTCCTTCCCTTTCATAATAATAAACATATATATTTTCATGAGAAAATGCATGCTTAGTTTCTAAAACATAAAGGTTAGCAATACCTGAACACTTGCCAAATTATGAAAAATTATAGGCTTTTCTCAGATGATAAGCACCAATCCCTAACAATGCTGTCAGATGTTTTCATGTGTTGGAAATATGAAGATCAGACCTTGAGAAACTCAAGCACTTTATCCTCTACCTACGGCAATTAGTCTGAAAAGCATTTCAGAAGACCCACGGCTTGTGGGAAGGCAGATGTAATTTCACTCTTCACTTTGAGTATTGTACCTGTGTGTGGATGACTGAATATGTCATAGTTTATAAACTGCTACATCTCACACACAATTAAACAAGGAAATTGGCTTCTGCTGCATTTAAAAAGAGATCTGTGGCAGCCTACCTCGAACTCATTGGAAGAATCGCCAACCTCTCCCTTCTCTTTGTCTTGCACGGGATGAGCAGAGGTCCCTACATATGGGGAATTCTATCTTAGATGTCAAGATGAAAAACTGGCAAGGCTATTCTACTACATACAAGGAAGTATGATGCAGGGATTAAGAGTGTGGACTTTGGTACTGCAACATGTTTTGTGTTCAACCCTGACTCTGTCCCTTACAACTTCTCTGTGCTTCAGTTTCCTCATCTGTAAAATGGGGATAATGATAATACTGCTTCACAGGGATCTCATTAATGTTCAGAGGAGAGGGCCCCGCAAATGTAAACCTAATAGCTAAGAGCAAACGTGGTTTTTAATGTTGTTTACTCTTTTCCTTTTTATCTGATCTTAATCGATTAAGCACAAGGCATCTCTCAAAAAGCATAGGAAAGTTGCTTGTCAGTTGTTCTTACTCTAGTTCTTAATAGCCCAGAATAATCTTTATGTTGAGGGTATACATTTAAAAGAACAAATACATAAGAAAAAAACGATTTTCTTTCCTTACTATCCTGCAGAGTACTGCATTTACCCTTTTACTTCCACGCCTTTTTTCCTTAATAATTCCCGTATATTACAGAGGTTGGAGAAATATATTTTGCAAGGATTCAAATACAGTTAGTTAGCCATCAAAATCATGTTCATCTTTGAGACTATGAACCTTGTAACTAAAAATGTAATTCATCCAGAGTTGCACAATGGAGACAAACTTGAATGCACTTTGTATCAGTCAAGCTTCAGCTGCAGGAAGAAGGAAACATTTTCATTATTTTAAGCAGTAAAGGATGTCATCATGGGAACAACTAATATGTACTGAGTGCCTCCCGTGTCCTGGGCTCTGCTCAGGGTGTGTTGTATATAGGCACTGACTTAGTCCTCGCGATGGCCCTAGCAGTGAATTATTTCCTCATTTTGCAGAAGAAAAACCTGACGTTCAGAGAGTTGCCCAAAATAACACAGCTACTGATTAGCTGAGCCAGGATTTCAACCCGAATATTCTGTTCCCAGAGTGTCCATGCCAAACTACTCTGCTCTGCTCTACAGAGAATCAGGTACTTCAAGGTATTTTCCAAATTCCTGAAAGGATCAGAGAGGCTGTGCCTCCGGGAATGACTTCTAGGATAACCCTGCAGAACTGACTTGCCAAGGAGATGGCTACCTCTAGTACAGGCAGGAGCTGGAGAGCTGGGGAGCTGGAAATGATGCCTGCCTTCAGGATAACAATGCTCTATGTCAAGAGACAAGGAACCACTTCTAGAATTTTTATCTCCAGGGCGATGCTGTGTCTACTATCTTGCACAAGCGAGATGAGTGTCTCCCATCCCACCGCCGCTCTCCCTACTTAATTCCATGTGGAATTCAGTTTCATTGCCAATCACTGCACCCAATTGGCAGAACTTAAATCACATCTGGAACCCAGCTTTGCAGACTCTGAGCCTGGAAAACACACCCAAGGAGGATGGAAAAGATGTTAGGCAAGCCAATCTCAAGTATCATGCAAACACTTTAATAGAAGAATTTCTCCTTTGCTTCAGCATTTTCTCACTGTTCATGTGAAGGATTGCTTCACGTAAAATGACGTGAATGTTTATCAAACGGAAAGAGGGAAATTTTATGAGTGAGTGAAAGAAGACATTTTGTTTCTAGTTACCTTTCTTTTAGATTTTTAAAAAACATTTTTAAAAACACAGAATCTGAAACAGGCTCCAGGCTCTGAACAGTCAGCACAGAGCCCGACTCAAACTCACGGACCGTGAGATCATGCCCTGAGTCCAAGTCGGGTGCTCAACCGACTGAGCCACCCAGGCACCCCCATCTAGTCACCTTTCTTTTAAAGTTTCAGTGGCACATAACGGGTAAAGACCCTTCAGTCTTGCTAAAAGGGATAGTTTATATTTTCAGAGGAGGAGATAACTGGTGATGGTAGTGGGGGGAAGGATATCTCACCAATACACTTTAGTTTTTCTTTCTCAAAATGGGTGTGAGAGTCCATATGGCAAATGAAAACAGAATGGGAGCAAGTGGGAAGTGAGCTTATCTAACATTTGGATGTGATGTAGGTTTTGTAACTTCAATCAAAAGCGGCACTCTCAAATAATGCTTTTCGGTTTGGTGTTTCTCCTCACATCAGGATATAGTCATTTCCTATACAGGGGAGGAAAAATAACCTTTTCTAGACTCCCTCTTCTGCACATGTTCCTTTCAACACGCCATTTATATTTGACTTCATTCTCACCCTCAAAGAGCCATGTGTTTTGATTATGAGTTCTGAATGGCAAGAAAACCTTTTTAATCAGAGGCATCCTTTCTGGAGCAAAGTGGAACATTCTTTCTGGCTCTCATTGCACACCCCTTTCCCCCTGATGCCCCAGGGACACCCAGTCTCAGGGAGCAGGCAGCTAAAATTGTGAATGTAGAAGAAAGCAGAAGAGATGACACAGGACATGGAAGTGGTTGTCCTAAGAAATGCCCAGACCCTCCAAGCCCTTTCATGAGGCTCAGCACCCAACTCCTTGCTCATCCCTGGAGGTAGGGCTGGCTGGTTGGCAACCAGTACCTGTCTCTCATCAACATGCCTCTTCCTGGTACCACCAAGCTTCACTTTCTCCAGTGCAGCGATACGACACAAAGCCTCGCTTTGGCTTGGGCTCATCTCAAGAATCCTTATGATTTTATTTTATTTTGTTTTTTGAAGTAATTTCTACACCCAACACGGGGCTCTAACTCAGAACCCCAAGATCAAGAGTCATACGCTCTACCGGCTGAGCCAGCCAGACGACCCTCCAGAACCCTTATGAATATCTCCTCTACAATATCCCAAACACTTCCTAAACTTCCTATGTCCAAAACTTAATTGATGGTTTTCCAATACTCGTGAACCTGTTCCCTATGCCGTATCCTTGGGGTGACAGAGGGCCCGGTGTAGGTCTACTGCATAACCAGAAGCCCAAGAATTCTCGACATCCTCTCTCACTGAGCCCATAGTAACGGTCAGTCCTCACCAAGTCCTGTGGATTTTACCTCTCCAGTTTCTCTCCTATATTTGCATTTTCCTCCTCGATCTCAAACGAAACAGCATTCTGAGCTATGCGTATCTTCCACACTGACTTCAGTAGCAGAGTCCTAACTGGTTCACTGCATGCTGTCTACTCACCTCCATCCAAAATCTACCCTTCACCCACTAGCCAGAGCGGCCTTTCCAAGTAGCATAAATCTGACCAATTAAATCCTTTGCCTTAAAGCCATCATCAGTGTCTCCCCATTGCTCTTAGGGAAATGGGGAGGATTTGGCTATTGGTAAAACGGAAACAGTCACGTGTGATTGGGCTAGCCACCACCTACTGTAACCTAGAGTTGAGGCTCACGGATCCCATTCTTCATGTCACTGAGCCTCAGTAGCCACAGAGACTTCCTTCAGTTTTTTATGCTTCCTATACTCACCCATAACACAGGGTCTTGACACATTCTGTTTCATATGCCTGGAACCTGCTTTGCTGCCACTTGACTCAATTTTCTTTTATCCTCCCCCGAGGTCAACCCTCTTTCCTTAGAGAAGCCACCAGGAAGTCCATTCCTTACTCTGTGTGCTCACGGCACTATGGTTCTCTCCATAAAAGACCTTATCGGAGCTGGACTCTCATGTTTGCTTGTGTGATTATTTAATTAATATTTCTGTCCACTAGACAATTATCCTTCTAAAGGGAAGGACTAGGAGTTCCCTAGTGCTGGCACTGTTTTAGACACATAACAAGAATTCAATAGATTGTTTTGAATGAATGAATGAATGTTAAAACAGAGTCCTGGAAATGTGCAGGGTTAAATTTTATATTTCTCACACCTCCCAGACTATGCCATAACAGCTAGTGCAGACCTAACACTCTCCACAGAAAATAGAGCAGATTCCGGTGCTTTTTGTCATCACTCTCCCACTTGTCTGAGAGAATTTAGAAGATGTGCAACGACCGATCACAAAGAATATGTTATAATAATAGGAGCAAATGGCCCAGCTGTCCTTCGGTGATGTCTGTGCAATGCCAAACATCTGCATGAAAACTTTAAAACCCAGCTCTCTTCATTATAATGTTCTAAGTTTTGAAGTATTGGATATTATGGAGACACTTATTGCCTGGGTTTTGCAAATTACATGAGCACGACATTCTTCGATATTTGTGCAATTTTCTCCTGCCTGAAATGGTTAGTGACCTTTTAGCTACTGACTTTTCATTTGCCCAGTGGTTCTGAGACTATAGGCTTAGTACACATTTTACATGCCAGGTATTGGCCAGGTATGGACTCAACTTCTTTTCTGAGGATGATTTCCTGAGAACTCCACTTTCTTCCAAGAGAAGGCACTAAACAGTCAGGAAACCCAGGTTTTAGCCATAGCACTACCGATAACTTTTGATTAGCAGGACATCAGACATTATCTAGTCAGACTCCTTTAAGTTACAAGGGAGAAGAGTGAGTTTCAGGGGAGAAACTATTCCCAAGCTCACACAGCAAGGCCTATTGTTACCACCAAGTCCTTTTTAGCACTAAAATGTTTTCCTCAGCAAATAGTTGGCAGGAAATGTGGCCTTAGCTTCCCACTTACTCTGACTGCCATTCCCCCACAAGCAGACCACTACAGTCCACAAAATATGCTTTCTTTAAAAATTTTTTTTATTAATTTTTATTTTAGAGAGAAAGAGTATGTGTGTGTGCTTGTGGGTGGGAAGGGGCAGGGAGAGAGAGAATCACAAGCAGTCTCCACACTCAGCATAGAGCCTGATGCAGGGCTCGATCCCACAACCCTGGGATCACGACTTGAGCCAAATCAAGAGTCGGACGCTCAACCAACTGAGCCACCCAGGCGCCCCAAACTGTGCTTCTGTTATTTTCGGTTCCCAAGGTCTTCTTTTATGAAGAACCACATTTATGAGGGAAAATAAGCTATACCAGGCTTTTGGACTACTTATATTTGTTAAAAAACCAAGTGTCCAATAGGATGTGCCTGTGTAACAGAATCAATCCAACAAGGGCCAAGTTGACCCCTGGCAATTTTTATGATGAATATCTCATTTTTCACCTTCCTCTAGACTCCAGAAAATATGTTTTAATAACATTTGCAAGTTTGGCCATACCAGAGGCCAAGAGAAGCTGCAATTTTGACTCCTTTGGCAAAAAGCTCCCACTAAGACCTAGGGACCTACTTTCAGCTCTCTGGAGGCCCCTCTTTCCCTGACTTTAATGTATTGGCCTCCTGTGTACAACAGCTTGAAAACATTACAGATGCAGCCAGCCAGGAAGGTGTCCCAAAGATATGTTCCAGCTTTAGATGACAGTGACAAAGGATCCTGAATGCACCACCTGCAAAACTCCGTTTCTTAAGTGGGAATCAAAGTTCAGGCCCTCCCGCATTATACTAGTGGGTCCGATTGCAAAATTACAACTTCACGAAGTCCAAGCACAAATGTGGCGACTGTATTAACTGTTCAGTGTGATGCTGTGCTATGAATTCATTTACACAAAGGCCAAAACTCTATCTGCTTGCAGAGTCGCACTTGTATCTATTGGAGTGGTTCTGAACAGAAGTGATTGTAACTCTTGGGGACATCTGGAAAAGCCCATGGATACCTTTGGTTATCACACCTGGGGATAAAGGGGCTACTGGCTCTTAGTGGATGGAGGCCAGGGATGCTGCCGAACATCGTAAAATGCACAGGGCTGCCTCCTGCAACAAAGAATTATCTGGCTCAAAATGTCCACACTGCTAGTGTTAAGGAGCCCTGATACAGAATTAACCAGACAGACAATAAATAGACTATCTGGTGGATGTCCCTCCAGTCAGCCGGCCTACGGTAAAGTCCTTGTGCAAGAAGCATCAACGTGAACAAGTTTTTTTTTCTTAAATCTGTTTTCCTCCATTTCCTCATCTGTAAAATGGGAAAAACAATGCATGTACCCCAGCACATGGGAATTTCTCTAAAAAATGTTATTATAATTATTGATCCAAACTACTTTTTCCCGTTCTATTTTTATTGTTTACTGGCAACAAAAAAAAAAGTATCGTTTGACCTCATGTTATGGAAGTTTTAGATACATTATCTCATGATCTCATACCAATTCTTTGAGTTAGAGCTTAGAAAAGGAACCCGAGGTACAAAGATACTTACCCAAATTTACAGAATTAATAAGTGGCATAGTCAGGGTTTGAACATGTTTGTATATTAAATCCTAATCTCTTATTCATTCTAACAGCATAGGTAGGCCCCATATGTCTCAGGTTGCCTTCTACCAGAGACAATTTGCATCGGTTTGAGTGTTTGTTCCTCTCACTGGTCTGTGAGATGCTGTGTTCTGTCACATGTGCATTCCTGTGCTTTGTGTATCTCATTTTGAAGTATCACGCCATCCCGGGACATAGGCCTGGGCATTCAAAATCCTGGCTATTTCTCTTTTGATCAAAGATAGAAATAACAATTATGTAACTGGATTTACATATTGGAAAGGGTGTCATCATAGCAATGAATGGCTGGTACTGACAGATAAGTAAGACAGACTGAGTTCACATGAGAGGAGGGCTGCCACAGACAAGTGGTACCCATGCCAGCAAGGGTCATGGGTTAAGCACAGTGCCACCAGACCTTGCAGAAGTCGTGTGTGAATGACTATCGCATGCTTCAGCTGCACAATTGTCATTTTATTTCATATTGGAAACAACTGACTTAACTCCAGTGTTCTGTTTTCTTAAAACTCTTATGCTGAACCTACTGCCCCACTGTGAGGAGGAGAAAGAAAAGCCAGAAGCTACGAGAAAATATGTGCAAATCATATATCTAATAAAGGACTTCTATCCAGGATATTCAAAAAACTTTTAAAACTCTATTTTACATAACCTTGTAAAAACTGTAAAACAATAATAAAAAATAAAACTCTAAGAATAAACAACCCCCCAAAATGGGCAGAAGAGTTGAACAGAAACTTCACCATAGATATTCAAATGGAAATAAGCACCTGTAAAGATGTTCACCATCATTAGTTATTAGAGAAATGCACATTAAAATTTTTTTAATGCTTATTATTTCTTTTTGAGAGAGAGAGAGTGCGGGAGAGGGAGACACAGAATCCAAAGCAGGTTCTTACACACTGTTCATGGGAAAGTAAAATGGTACAACCACTTTGGAAAAGAGTTTGACAGTTTCTCAAAAACTCAACATATACCTCCCATATGATCCAGCTATTCCATTCCTAAGAATTTACTGAAAAGAAATAAAAGCATATGTCCATACAAAGACACTTACATGAATAGACATGACAGTTTATTTTGTTATAACCCAAACCCGGAACCAATCCAAATGTCCATCAACAAGGGAATGGGAACACAAATTGTGGTATATGTATGCAATGGAATGCTGTTCAACAATAAAAATGAATGGGCTATTTACATACGCAACAACATGGGTAAATCTCAAAATAATTATGCTAAGAAAGAAGCCAGACCCCAAAAAAAAAAAAAAAAAAAAGAGAGAGAACATACTATATAAGTCTATTTCTATAAAATTCTAGAAAATGCCAACAAATCTGTAGTGACAAAAAGCAGATCAGGGAGGGATTCCCGGGGAGAAGAAAGAGGGAGGGATTGTAAAAGGACACAAGGAAATTTTGGGAAGTGATGGATATGTTTCTGATCTTGATTGTGGTGATAAGCTCATGGGTGCATGCATACATTTGTCAAAATGTATCAAACTGTACTTGAAATATGTGGAGTTTAATGTATGCTAATTATACCTCAATAAAGCAGTTAAAAAGAAATCTGTACTTGTCAGCTACTAAATTGTAACTATTATACACACAAACGTTTTTAATGTAACATATATCAACATGTAGATTGTCTATCTGATATGTAAAATGAATCACTTTTTTTCCCTTCAGTTTTTTAAAAGATGAAACTTTTCTGAGCTAAAATTTTCACAAGAAAAGAGACTTCAATGTCTCTTGCAATATTATTGGCAAACGTTGTTGATGCGCATTTGTTGGATTTCACTTGACATCTCGTTGAAATCTGTTTATATCTCAGGACTATCACAAAATTCAGGCATTTCTTATTTATTTTAATCAGATGCAAAAGCCTGGAGAACAAGTCATGGCATAGCTTCACGAAGTGGGAACCAACAACATAAAACACGCATGTGCATCCATGAGTCAGTGGCTGGTGCCCTCAAAGTGTCTCAATAGCATCACATATTTGCTAAAGTAAAAGATATTAATTCTTCATGAAAAAAGTTATCAAACAGCATTGTGAATTAACTGAGACTATTTTTTAAAGTGTATGTATGTATGTATGTATTTAGAGGCAGAGAGAGTGAGCAGGGGAGAGGGGCAGAGACAGAGGGAGAGAGAATCACAAGCAGATTCTGTGCTGTCAACACAGAGCCCAGCACTGGGCTTGAACCCACGAACCGCACGATCACGACCTGAACTGAAACCAAGAGTCTGATGCTTAACCGACTGAGTCAACCAGGTGCCCCTAACTGAGACTAGTTTCAACACAGTTAGAATTATCACATCAATATCCAATAGATGGGATAAAAACTCTGGACTTGCAAAACCTGAAAATATGATCAAGGAAAAAACAGACATAAGAGTTTTCTAATTTTACTAATACCAATAATATATATATTTCCTAATATATATTACTAATACTATTATATTGTTATATTAAATATGATACTAATATATAATACCAATATTAGTACACATTATGAACATCAATAATGATACTACTGATGTGTATTAATAATAAAATAGGTTTATTATATCATATAACTATGTACATTACTATTATATACCTTAATCTATACATTAATTATTAATGTTACTAAATACAAGTATTAATTATCGTGCTAACTATATGGTAATGACGATGATTTCAGTAATAATAGTTACCCTTCTATCATTACTGGTTACAACGTTCGTTCTATTGTCCCCTTCATCTTATTTTTTTTTTTTTATTTTTTTTTTGTTTTCAACGTTTTTTATTTATTTTTGGGACAGAGAGAGACAGAGCATGAACGGGGGAGGGGCAGAGAGAGAGGGAGACACAGAATCGGAAACAGGCTCCAGGCTCCGAGCCATCAGCCCAGAGCCTGACGCGGGGCTCGAACCCACGGACCGCGAGATCGTGACCTGGCTGAAGTCGGACGCTCAACCGACTGCGCCACCCAGGCGCCCCCCCTTCATCTTATAAATGAGATACCATGGCTCAGAGAGATTATTAACCGTTCCCAAGCACACAGTTAGTAAATAGGTGGTGGCGGGGAGATACAGAACCAAGTAGGTCTGATTCTAGAGTCCACACCTTGATCTTCAATATGGACATAATGTGTCTTTTTGTCATCTCATATGAATTTCAGGACATTTAAATATGCCAAATACTAAGGAAAATTTTTAAAGTAATACACCATGCTAATGCCAAGTCCTACATTTTTTACCTTAATCAGTGGAGGAAATTGAGTTTCACATTTGCCAGGGAAGGTGATATTGGCTGTTGGACACATAATCTCAGGGGCTGAGCACAATAGGTGCTTTGTTTTCACTTACATTATAGACCAGATCGTGTTGGGTCCAGGGGAACTGCTCTACACAGTCAGTCAGAGATGTGGGATCCCTCCATTAAATGGTTCCTCTCATCTCCTGTGCCTTTAGACTGTCCCCTGTATGCTCTGCATCTGGTTGGTCAATGACTGAAAGAAGAGAACACAGAGGATCACCTGGGCATTTTTATGGACCTGACCCAGATGTGACATTCATTACTCCTTCCCGTGGCTTCACCTGACTTCAAGGTAGGTGAGGATCGTGGCTTATGTTTCTAGAAAGAAAATGAAACGGGGCTTGGTGACCCTGTAACAATGTCTCTGCCACGAGTTCCTGTTGTGTTTCCACACAGAATTGATTAAAGGGCAAGCAGCTGATGTCAAGAAGGACTAGATCAGTGAGTTTCCAAGTGTGTGGAGAGTCATCCCTGGGGCAAGAGATGGTAATATATATTTTTAATTAACATCCTATGTGATTCTCTATGCACACTGAAGACGGAAAACCACTGGCCTGAGAGTTATCAAAACCGTGTCATCAAGAACACGGCTAAGGAATGAAGTTGTCCATGCTAATCATGAACATTAGGCCACCATAAATTATTCCCACCCCAAGTGACTGTCGGTTAAGGCAAATGTAGTGCATCTGTCTCTGTTTGGAGTATCTGCTAGGTCACAACTTCAGAGCTCAGAGTAGGATGAGATAAGAGAGGGACTAGAGCCAAAATTTAAGGAGGCTCTCTGTTAAGTTCAGGCAAGTGCAGAATCAGCATATGAAACGTTACAAGAACCTTGCAGAAACCAAGAGTGAAAGTCCTCTTAAATTTTGTGGCCTAGATAATACATGTCTATCTTCATATCCACTTGCCTCTGCTTCTAATTATTACCTTCATTTTATGGAATCACTCATTCATGCATGTATCATGTATTAATTTAGCACATATCTATTTGTCTATCTACCTGTCATCTATCTCTATCATCTATCTGTCATCTATTATCTATCTATCTATCTATCTACCTACCTATCATCTACCTATTTACCTATCCATCCATCTATCTATCTATCAACAGCCAATGTGATCTGGAACTGTACATAAGTTTTAAGTTGTATCATATGTGTCTTTTTTATAAGTTCCTGTGGCTATATTTGTAATGTCATTTGAAGAATCTTCTAGGTACCATAAAATCTCTAACGTGGCGAAAGAGTCAGATAAAAACACAAGTAAGATTATAGATTAATCAAATAATTATAAAAAGTGCTAAACACTGGGGCACCTGGGTGGCTCAGTCGGTTAAGCGGCCAACTTTGGTTCGGGTCATGATCTCACGGTTTGTGAGTTCGAGCCCTGTGTCGGTCTCTGTGCTGACAGCTCAGAGCTTGGAGTCTGCTTCAGATTCTGTGTCTCCCTCACTCTCTGCACCTCCCCTGCTTGCGCTCTGTCTCTCTCTCTGTCTCTCAAAAATAAATAAACATTAAAAAAAATTTTTTTTAAGTGCTAAGTATTTTAATTAACATCCTGTGTGATCCTGTGTAACTGTTCGATGCCAAGATAGAAATTAAGGGCTGGAATCTAGTTTAGGTAGTGTGGTCATAAAAGACTGTTTTTGAGGAGAAGCTCGAGACATGTAGGTGGAGACCTAAAGCATGAGAAAGTAAGAAAATGGATGAAAAGCATGGACAAGAATGTCCAGAAAGTAAGACATGTAAGACATGTACACCTTCAGGTACAGAGGTGGACATTTGGGCAAGTCTGATGGGCCTAAAGTGGGCCAGGGTGCCTACAACGTGGTGAGCAAAGCTCAGAGTCAACAGTTGTGGTTAGAAAGTTCGGAGGGAGGGGCAGATCATGAAGGACTTTAAAGACCATTGCCAAGTCTTTCAGTTTTATTTCAGATGCAAAGGAAAGTTACAGAAAGGCTTTAAGCCAGAGAGAGGTGTGATGTAATTTATTGTTCAAAGAAGAGCAGTTCTCTTGCCCATCTTCAAGTTAGTGACTCAGCTTCCCTGAACTAGTTCTTAGGAAGTTTTTAAGAACTTTGGTTCTCACACCCACATGACCTTTTCCTTTTTTGGTCACCTCAGTTAGAATATCCTCTGTAGCAGGAATCCCGCATGAACCAGTCCTGAGATTCTGACATGTCTGTGAGAGGAGTCAGGTTCCCCTGTTGTCTATAGGTTGATTGTCTGCGGGGCAGGGGAAAGCCTAAAAAGATGTGGTCTGGGGGTCAACAATTCAGATTAGAGAAGAGAATGAGGTCATTGGGTTTGGAAGAGGTCAGAATGATTCCTGTTCCCTGGCTCACCCCCATGCACAACGTAGCCTGTGGGGGTAGCAGGGGCAGCGGGAGCTGGATCAACTGTTTCAAGGAAGCTCACTGTGTAGCACAGAGGCACAACCAATGCTCAACCGCCCCAGGCCTGGATGACAGGATGTACAGCGGGAAGACACAGAAGCAAATCCAAGTTTTGTGATGTTGAAATTCGATACAGTCAAGAAGTACCACTTCAAGAAAATTAATGCAAATTTTCAGCTCAAAATAAGAAACAGGTGAATATTTATTTATGACAAAAGGAGCCACAGGAATTTACAATATGTAAAAAGTCAATGAACACTATAAACCTTCCCAAAAAATCCACGAAACTGGTATTTTTGTTAACTGTCTGCCACCTCTGTAATTCTCTTCTCCTACATTTCTTGGCTATGTAGTCTTTGATCACTGCCTATTCACAGGATATTTTTGTGGTTTTTATAATAGAATAGAGAGATAGCTCAGCCTTTGCTCTATTATAACTGATCAAAATTCCCTTTTTATTATCAATAACATGCATAAAACATGCAACTATAGTTATAAACATACCCATCCTTTGTAGTATCTTTTAGAATTATGCCCTTATAAACACAGAATTACGATAAATTACACTGTGTATGATTTACATGTACCAGACAAAAAGCATATGGAGTATTTATAATTATGTTACATTATCAAGTTTGTTTTTGACAGAAGAGGGCTTCCATTTTCTCTAGGCTTTGATGAAACCCAAATCCTCTGCCTGCAACTTTACACATTTAAAAAATGGTAGAATTTTCCAGAATTGGCTCCTAGGTCATACATTTCAAACTTGTTTCTTCTTTCCCCCCGGCCATGTAATTCTGGTGCTGCATGCCAGACGACCCATTAATATCACATTAAGTCATCTGGCCTGGAACTTCCTATCACAATGCTGTGCCAGCACATAGGGCAGCAGAAGTATTTCTAGAAGCCATTTCTATATTGGGTGGTTAGAAATATATTAATTACAACACAGAATTAACTACAAACCACATATATCTGCTCTACTGTATCCAATCTAAAGAGTCCTCCAATTTAACTTTCCCTTAGCCAGATTCCCCAATTACCCTTAGCCATTCCAATGCCACTTGACACAGGGCTGTATATGACAGAGGGGTAGAAGAAAGAGACAGCAGCCTTCACCGATTCTAGTCTAAATATATGCTGTGAATATCATAAAATATAGAATCATGGGAACACCTTGCTAGGGCCCCTTACAGTGTCCCAGAGTACATCTGCCTCCAGTTGGGAGGGGAAGGTATTTGCTCCCTCTCTGCATAAAATAGATGATTTTTCCAGTCCTAAGAAGTCTTAAGCAAAATATCATTTTGGAATCTCCAGAATGTCACAACTTTGGGCGAGTTGGGAAATAGTATTCTTGATACAGGTAGTAACATTTCTCAGAAGTCACAAACAACAAACAGCATGATATACCACCCTAAAGTGATGACTTCATTGGCAGGGCACCTTAGTGTGGACGAGGAGTGTGGGTTGGATGATGGTGGGCGGCTACCAAGGAAAGCATAAGTCATGAGACGATTATATGCAGGGATGAGACAGCCCCTGGGGAGCTTCCCCAGAATTATTGGGGAACGGGCCTTTGTCTTGAACTATGAAATATATGTTATTTCTATTAATATAATATCACTAAGTTTACACGGGAAATTGGGTAGTGCCTACTTCATTTCCAAATCCCAGAGCAAGTCTACACCCTGTACCAAATGGATTTAGATAATGATGAGTGCCAGGATATCTCATGCATAACATCACTGATATGATCTTTGCTGTAACCCAGATTCTATGCCTTCAATCCAACCATCTCCTAGGAGACAACTAGGCACCTGTCCAACATTGGCCAAATGTCAAACTAAGACCACAAAAGATGAGCAGTTGTGGTCTCGTATATGACCCAGTCCTCATTCCCAGACCTCACAACTGCCAAGAACTGCTGCCCAACCAATTTTGTAGGTGTAGCACCCAAGAGCAATTATGTGGCCAAGTGTGTCCCATTTGAATCTCCTGGAAAGCAAAATAAGTACAGCCCTTACCCAAAGAACCCTCTCTTTTCTATTTTCTTATCACCCACCAATAAGACTTGGTTCTGGCCCACCCTCTGTTCTTAAAGTGCAATTTATTTCATTCCTTGAAAATGATGCTTCCAAAATTGTATTCCAGATTTGCATGCATTTCCCTATTACTATTTACCAATCTTTCCACTCCAACACCAGCCATTCTGTCACAGATAGCCCCGTTGTCTTTAGCTGCTTGCCGTTTCTTTGGGCCAATAATCAAATGCCAACTTAAATATACATAGAAAGTACCTCCCTGCTGGCCCCAGGAACAGTAACAGAGAATAAGGAGGAAAATAAGGGTGGAAAAAGAGTCACAGCAAGGATTTTTTTTTGGACAGAATTTTGGACAGAATTTGGACTCATATTTTCTTTCCCACCAGACGGTCTTAGTTCGGCATATAGTATGGGCCCATGGCTTTACCTATTTCATATCATTGATCAACAAGACAACCGTGCTAAATAAGCATTATTATTATACCCATTTCCAATATGCAAAAGCTAATGCTCCGTGACACTAAGAAAAAAAATGACCTACTAGGTTAGCAATCATGGAACTGCAATTCTAACCTAGATTTGCTGCCCCCAGGGCTCCATCCATGCTGCAGCCTCTGGATTTTCCTTCAGAGAGAACTCAGTCCTGTTCAGTGTTAGGATTGTTTGTTTTCCGTGTTGGCCAAGGGCAGGAAAACCATTTTAAAGGAATTTCAACTAAAAGGCAAGTATATAAATAAATAAGGTGCCTGCCTCCTCCTGAGCCATATACTGCCAGCTCCAAGCCTCGTTCTTTCCCATTCCTTTAAAGAGGACTTTCAAAAGCAGAAGAGACATGTGACATCATAAAAACTCTCTAAAATACACACTTTCAAGCTGCCATTTGTTTCTGAAGGACTTACTGAGTGCTGTCTGCACTTTAAAAATTCTTACTTCTTCTAACCACTCTGTGAAATAAAGATGATCCATGATGCAGAGGAAAGAATTGAGGTTTAAAGGTTAAGTGGTTTGTGCAATGTAGCTAGAAAGAGGGTGACAAAGTAAAGTAATGCCCGTCTGACCCCAGAATGCATTCTCTGAAGTATTACATTACACTTTCTCACATTCGTTGGAGTGATTCATGTGTCCTTCACAGTTACTCATTTTATACCAGCTTAGAAGTCAAGCTTTCCTCTTCTGTGGCCACTTCCAAAGCACTGCCCCATGTAGGGTAGCCAGAGCATGGTCTTTGGAGCCAGAACGCCTGAGTTTAACTCCTAGCGATACCACTTAGTAAATGTGTGAACTTAGGCAACTTAATTAACGTCTCTGTCTCAGTTCCTTCATCTGTAAAATGGATATAGTACCAGTACATACATGGTAAGCTATTGTGAGGGTTAAATAACTTAAATACGTAAGCAATCCAAAGTGTGTATGATGCCTATAAAGTACTCTGTGTGTTTGCATAAAAGGATATATGACGCATGGTAAGTACTGTGCCAATATTTGCACAGAAGAATATCCGATACCTAGTAAGATCTGACCTTTCATGTTTGCGTTCACCTCTTCTTGGCATGCCTTACTCCAGCATGGGCCTCAGCAGTGGCTTAGTTTTTGTGTAGCCTGACACTACCTGCTACAGCAAACCACCTGTCCGTCCGTCTCTCGTTTTCCGCCCTGGGCTTTCCCTGACACTATGGTGTAATTCCCCTAGCGACACCCACCAGGCATCAGATGTGGAGGTGTGAGTGAATTATCTCCCTGTGTGGCAACCCTTGACCAATGTGGGTGGAATAAGAGGGGATGAGCCAATGCCTACCTCTTCCATCTCTCAGGAGATCATTCAGAGGATCATTTCACAGAGTCCTTGGGGCGTGTGGCGGGTGGGAGCTTTGGAGATGGAAATGAATGGAGTCCCTAGGAATAAGCGATCTGAGCTTCGGAGACTTCGTAGAAGGATATCAGTTTCCATGCCCGCCATACGAGACTCTGTTATTCTTGGTGCCAGCTTGTTTCCCACTCCATCGCGTGTAGAACATGGTGCTAAGTAAAGCAGAACAGCAGAGAAATAAAATCCATTAGATCACATATCCCACAGATGGGATCTTGTTTTCCTTGGCCTAATATGACCTAACTAATTTGCCTCCAGTAAGAAATTGATCCTATTCAAGAAATACAGTGTGATGCATGAGAAAGCAGCAGACATGAGCTTCAAATTCCTGTCTATGTTTGATTAGTTTTATGACCCTAGGAAAGATACTAAGCCACTTTAAATCCCAACTATCTTATTACAAAATGGGAGATATCACTCAATGATTTCTACAGTCTTTCTTATAAAATCAAAATTCTGGTTTCCAATGCCTTTTGACAGTTACTAACACTTTATGAATTATTTGGAGCACATGATGAAAATAGATTAAAGTCTGTTAAACATCTTATAATCTATCCTACTTGAAACAGATGTGGCATCCCTCTTATTCATGGATTTGCAAATAATTTAATTTAAAAATTTAAAATAAATCTATCATACCTAAAATGTAACAATAATCTAGCCATTATTCACATGGTGGGCAGGCTACAGTTTGAAAAATACTTTGTATAACAGCATCTCTGTAATTTCATTCTTGCAACATTCTTATAGTATTAATACCATTAATAACTCCCATTTGGGGAAAAAGGAAGTCAATTCAAAGAGGCCATGCAATTTCCTTTCAGTTACATGGTAAGTAGTTAGTAGACATAAAGTTTTCCATTAAGGGTCTACCCTTTCTAAAAACTGATTTTCCACTAGGGCCATACAAAATAAACAAAAACAAACAAGGAAGGTGAGAGATAAAAGTTGTTCACCCAGATAAGTGAGGGAAGACAAATATCAATGTGATGGAGACACCTTCTGGTTTTGTAGAAATATCCTTTCTTCCTGCCTATATAGTAAAATCTTTGAGGTCATGGGTAAGTGTCTTATGTAATGTTTCGTGTTCTCACTCTGGACTTGCACACAGTAAGTGCTAACTAATTAATCATCAGATAAATGAGTGACTGAATGATCAACTGGAACTGACAAATAGGAACAAATTTATTTCCTGTAGGATTCCTTCCTTTAGTTGCCAGTCCAGGCAAGGCAAATGTTTCTCTGCTCTAATAATGCCAAGACTATTACAACATGTGTTACAGAATACTGGAATCCTCTCTCTGTGGCTCTGTCTTGATAGCCCATGAGCTGTATGAAAGGATCTGGTGTTTAATCATCTATTTGTCGTGTGCCCCTAGAATGTGGTAGATAAAAGAAATATGTGTTGAATCAAAGAATGAGTACAAGACAGAAAGAATTTGGAAGAAGGAGAACAATATGGCAATTTGGGATTTATTAATATTGTGGTGTTATTTGAAGCTGGAGAGAGTAGTGGGATTAGAAACGCAGGAACTAGACTCTTGGAGATATTCACACTTGGGGGGAAAATGGAGGAAAGACGTGTAACAGAAGAGTTACTGAAGATCAACTGGGAGAACCAGAAAAGTGTGAGGTCATGCAAATAAAGAAGAAAGTGGCAAATCACTCTCATGGCCATTCCATTACAATGTATTTATAGGGCCTTGTATAAAATTTATATTTAGCATGGATGCTTAGAGAACCACTCTAAGTTGTTATTCAGCGTTAGTTTGGGCCACAACCTCAGAAAACCTAAAGCAAGTGAGGCTCTGGAAATATGTAACTTTGAGTCTGGAATTTCTAATCCTTGCTGTGTGGGCCGAAGCAAATTAGCCTGAATGTGTCCCGATTTTGTTTGTAGGGTGAAAACATCACCATCTCACTCATTGGGTTGTTTTATGCAATCACTAATAAAACATTATGATAAAGCTCTCTGCAAATATGAAGTGCTATTGAAATGTAGAGAAATACACTGGACATCTTTGTATTCCATCAGACACATCCCGGGAGACATTTCCTTCCTTCCAGAACATGTACACTCAATGAAGTGTCCATCTGGCAAGTTAGACTGTGCCAAGAGTGGAAAGGCAAATTATTATAAGGTAAACAGCTGAGTGCTCGTGTGCAAAGGTGGTAAAAGACTTGTGGCCGTGCCTGCATAGGGTTAAGAATAGGGATTAAGATGCCCCAGAACGTGCAATGTACTTGATATTTTCCCCGGGGAGAATGAAGGCAGGGAAAATTTCTGGCTACCTGGGCCTCTTTGCCTTCCCTCCAAAAACATTACACTTGGCTAATGGAGCTGTAACTTTGTTTTGATTTCCTGAGTGGTCTTGAGTTACCTAATATCTGGCTTGCTTCCCTAAATGGTTGCTTCTTAGATCTCTCCAGTAAAATCATACTTAAACCATTTTCATTAGGAACCGAGTACTACATGATCATAAAGTACCTCATGAAATGCCTTGATTAGCAGAGATCAAAGGCTGAGATTCATTAGTTTTGCTTTCTTTCCCCTCCTACTTTGCCTTTGCGTTAAACTGCATTAACCTGACTAGCTCGGCTCTCCAGAGTTTGCACAATCTGGAAAAGATAACTGCTGCTGAGAAGCCTGGCTTTTCTTTGAAGCACATGGCTTGCAGGTTTTCTGTGGCCCAAGGCATAGTCAACAAGCTGTCTATTCCGTCTATTCCGTGGAGAGAAACAGCCCCTTCTCGGCAAGTAGCACCACTGTGGTTGTTTCTGCAGTGCTCCGAGGGTTGAGAAAGACTTGGATTAACACCATGGTCAAAGGTTATGAGCCGATGAGCCTGGCTTTCCTCACCAAATTGAGTCATTTCAAACTCACTCAAGAGTCAAACTGTTAACAAAACTGTCCACCATAATGTGGTGGTGGGGGCGGAGGGGTCCTCCTTATTCAGGCACGCCTGAGTTTAAATTCTGGCTCCTTCACCTCCTTGAGCTTCAAGGTTCTCACATGTGAATTTGGGATATCAGTGTGACTTCACAGCCCTGTTGTTAAGACTCAGATGAGATAATGTTTACAAAACACCTACCAGAGCCTTGCACATAGGAAACACTCAATAAGTGGTGACATATATATATATAAATGCTAATTCAATGCACCCTTGCAATTCTAGAAAAGGAGAAGGGCTAACGGTGACATGCTACCTATTTTCTGGAAAGTGCTTTCAATTGTTCCGCCGCAGCAGCCTCCAATTTGCTTTGGGGTTAATATTCCAGTAAGGGATGGAAGATGTTTCCTTGGATTAGCTATTTGGAGCCAGGCAAACCTCAAACATTCCCACAAGCACATGGAAGAGGGTGTCTACTCTTGGTCTAAGAGCAAGACACACAGTCTAAGAGCAAGAGACACAAGAGACACAGGTTGAGTGACATGAAATAGAGACAAGGTAAACTTTTCTCTTTTTTTTATACTTATAATTAGACTTTTTTCTATGTATGAAACCTCAGGTAAAATCTGGCCATTTTCCAAATGGAGAAAGCAGACTCTCTTCCTGGAATTTTGGTTGAAGTCTCATCTGACAATGCCAGTTTGATTTTCTCCATCTCTGTAGTCTTCTTGAATTTTTTCTGCATTATCATAGTAGTGTAATTTATAAGAGCAGCTATAATTTTTATATTACCAACAATTATCACTAGCAATTAGCAATACTCACTGAGTGTTTACACTGTGCCAGGCCCTATAAAAAGAAAGGCATCTATTTAGACTGTAGCGTAACTCAAGTAATAAAAACTAACACTGAAGTGCTCCCTCTGGTTCCATCAGCCTCCGGGTTTTAGCACGTGTAATGTTTGCATCACCCCTAAGAATTAGGTATGATCCTCATTCCCATATCCCAGATGAAGAAATTAAACTCAGGGAGTGAAAAACCTCCCCCAAGGTGTCACAGCTATTCAATAGCAACACTGGGTTCCAACTCGTGTCTCTCTGAATCCAGAATTCAAGTTATTTATTACCTGCTTTACTATCCCCTCTCATGTTTTCTTTCATAATCCCCCAATTTTTCATTCCAAAAACTGCCATGCTAAGGGCTGGAATGGGATGAGGGGGTACATAAAACAAATTATTAGCCTGAGCTCCCCTCCTAAAAAAAAAAAAGGTTCATTTCTCGGGAGAGACACGTTAGGTCCTATTCCACCCCCACCTTACATTAGATTTTGATTCAAAATTCACTGCTGTCTGTGATTTGCTTGATCTCAGTAGTGCTTAATACCCTGTATCTGAGGGGGTCAATTTTATTTTACTGGTTGTCTGGATAAACTCTTTCTGTACTACCTTCACCTCCACGTCCCGCTGCATCGAAGGTGCTTGTAGAGAAACCAAACAGGAATCTTACTCTCACTCCTCCAATTTCCTCTTCCTCAGAGACATATCCAGTGGGGCATAACTGAACAGACACACTTTGTGGGATACACCCTATGGGAGACTACGAAGGAGAGAACAAAGCTCACAAAAGTTAATCAATCCTTTTACCCCTGGATTACAAAGCTTCCCCTATGAAGATGTGGTCTGAGCATGGCTTTCATTTACAAAGTGTAAAGACTGTATATTTTAAACATAATTACAAAAGGCTAAAGATTTCAATTATTAAGGATCATAGAATACTTTGTGAGCCAATTTTTATATCATATCATAGATAATAGTTGTATTGATTAATATGGCCTTTGCAATTTTGAGGACAGGAAGAGATTTATTTACCTTTGAAAACTCAGGTTAGGGGGGTGCCTGGGTGGCTCAGTTGGTCAAGCGTCCGACCTCGGCTCAAGTCATGATCTCACGGTTGGTGAGTTCTAGCCCCGTGTCAGGCTCTGTGCTGACAGCTCAGAGCCTGGAGCTGCTTCGGATTCTGTGACTCCCTCTCTCTCTCTGCTCCACCCCTGCTTGTGCTCGATCTCTCTCTCTCTCTCAAAAAAAAAAAAAAAAAAAAAACATTAAAAATTTAAAAAAAAGAAAATTCAGGTTATGTGGTATAGTGTTTAGCACATGGAGGCCAGTAAAATATTTGTTGATTCACTGGCTGAATGAGTACGTGAGTGAAGTTCATCAATGCATAACTTGGCCATCTTAAGAATTATGTGTCGATTCAACTGGGCCATGAAGTGCCCAGATATTTAAACATTATTTTGCATATTTTTGTGAAGGTGTTTCTGGATGGTATTTGAGTCAGTTTTACTCCCCAAATGCCTGGGCCTCATCCAATTCACTGAAGGCCTGAATAGAAGAAAAAAGGCCGAGTAAGAATTTTCTTTTTCTGCTTGACCATGTTCAAGCTGCAGACATGGTTCTTCTCCTGTAATTCAAGTAATAAAAGCTAACACTCAGACTCACATTCAGACTAAAATTTCAGCATTGGCTCTCTTGGTTCTCAGACTTTTGAAATGATACTAACATAAACTAACAGCTCACCTGGATCTAGACTTCGCGGTCTCCATAATCACATGAGCAGTCCTTAGTAATAAATTTTTCTGTCTCTCTCTGTCTCTTTCTCCCTCTCTCTCTATATACACACACACACATATATGCACACACAGATACAGTTGACCTTTGAATAACATGGGTTTTAACTTCACAGATCCACTTACATGTAGATTTTTAAAAAGAGAGTTGAAAGCAAAAGCCACAAGGCATTTATTTATAACTGCCCACCCAAGTTTCCACAGGATTGAATCAAAGCCAACTGGCCCAGAGATCTCACCTGCAGTCTTCTGAGTACCCATGGAAGCCAGCGCTGAAGCTTTCACCAGCCTCCAGGGCTAGGACTGGGCAGGGCTGTGGACTGCCCTGTGCGCAGGATGGAGTGGTTTGGTGAGCAATCCTAACTGAAAAACTCCAGGTTCTCAGGTCTCCAAGGTTTCTGGTCTTGGGCCGTTCCTGGGCTGGAAAGCACCCTTCCCCCCGAGTGGCACCCCAGCCAGCGTCCTCCAGAGGCCAGGCACTCCTGTGCGTTGGCACCTGCTGTTGGCCACTGGCTGGGTACACCTCAGGCATAAGGCACAGCTGTACTCTGCCTCCTGTGGGCCTGTCCTGTGCCTCCTGCTGCAGATCCAGGCCACCAGGCTGCAGAACATTGTGATCCTGGGGCCAGCTGCTTCCACCGTCCCTGTCCTGCTGGGCCATCTGAGGCAGGTTTTTCTCCCCCAAATCAATACACACACGCTATTGTAAATGTATTTTCTCTTCTTTGTGCTTTTCTTAATAACATTTCTTTTCTCTAGCTTGCTTTATTGTAAGAATACAGTAAAATACATATGACATACAAAATACATGTGAATCCACTGTTTATGCTATTGGCAAGGCTTCCAGTCAACGGTAAGTGAGTTCTTAGTAGTTAAGTTTTTAAGGGGTCAAAAGTTATACCCAGATTTTTGACTGTAGGAGAGTGTTGGTGTCCCTAACCTCTGCATTGTTCAAGGGCCAACTATATACAGTAGAGTTAACTATCATCACTGTGCTGTACATTAGATTTCCAGAACATATTCATCTTATATAACTGAAATTTTATACTCTTTGACCAACATCTCATTTCCTCTTCCTCATAGCCCCTGTTGACCACCATTCTATGAGTTTGACTGTCTGAGATTTTTCATGTAAGTGGTATCATGTAGCATTTGTCTTTTTGTGTCTGGCTTTATTTCACTTAGCATATGACCTCCATGTTCATCCACGTGGTTGCAAATGCCAGGATTTTCATTTGGTCCACCAATCCCACTGCTAGATATATATCCAAAGGAACTGAAATCAGGATCTTGAGAGATATCTGCTCTCCCATGTTCACTGTAGCACTGTTCACACTTGCCAAGACATGGAAGCAACTCAATGTCCATTTATGAAAGAATGCATTGAGGAAGGTGGTATATACATTAGATTGAATATTACTCAGTGTTGAAACAAGTTTCCTTTCTAAATGAAATTTATTTTTTCACTTTGTCGTTTAACATTTGAATAAGGTAACAATGTAAGTTGTTAAGCACAGTATCTGACATTTAGGAAACACTGAGAATGAATTAGTTAGACTTCATTGTAATGCTAGTAGGGATTGTCTTTGGAACTGTTCCCAGCTTTTCCTTGAACACGCTTGTACCAGTTTGGAGAGGGGCAGTCATGGAACTTGTGTTGTGTCAGGGCAGAGCTCAGAAACTAATCCTGGAAAGCTGCATATGAACATATCTAACATAAATATATATAAGAAACCATGGTGGATGTTCAAAAGGCAGTGTATCAAAGTGGTTAAGCTTCAGCTCCAGAGTCAGATCATCTAGATCCATGTTCTAATGGGTGTGTAATTTTTTACAAATTGCTTCATGTTTCTATGTCTCATTTTCCTCACCCACGAATACAAATAATCTTAGTATCTACTTCATAGGATTGTTTTAACAGTAAGAGTTAATATAGGTTAGATTCTTTGAGCTTTTCTGGCACATAGGAAGAACTGAATTAGTGTTTGTGATTGTTATAATGAATACCTTTTAGAAAGGAAGAAGTTAAGGCTTAGAAAAGTCAAGCAACTCACTCAAGGTGACACAGCCAGGGAGTAGAAGAATTGAGTCTTGAACCTAATTCTGTCTAATTCCAAAGCCTGTATTCTTTTCCATTATTTTAGTGTTTCTCAAATTTGAGTGATGGATAGACTCCTTTTAAAAGAAACAGAAGTTCTGTTTAATATCAATGTTGATTTGTAGTATTTTTGTTATAACGCTGCTAAAATATATGCAACACTAACCTAGATGTAACTTCTTATGCCTATAAATCATCTAAGCTATAAAATTTAAACACATTTACTAAGTAAATGCAAACAAAGGTTGCAACCCAGTAAAATTCAATTTGGTAACATTTATTTCATGTGATGGATGTTGTTGTTTTCTTCAAAGTGAAACCACTCACAAAGGAACATGGTACTCACTGTTAAGATTCAAGTTCTTTTGCGGTCATCACGCCCATACATCTGTGTGCTCTGAGATCAGTCATTTTTTCCACCACTCTTCTCTGTTCCAACTACTGTGAAACCATAACATGATGTCATTTGGCCTCCACTTGGCAGAAATGCACCATTTACATAGTAATTCTGCCTCCATTTCTTTTTCACTTTAGCCCAAGATGAAGTGGAACTATTTGGGTGCAACAAATTCAAAACAAAAACACTATCGAATATGGGACAATTATTGGTTGTGAGGTTGCCATCAGATGGTCAAAAATATGCCTATGTACATATTTTTAAATTGCCATTGACATGAAATTCCAAAATTAAAAATTCTCATGGACCCTTGGGAATACGCTCAAGGATCCCCCAGAGAACAAAAGATCTTCGTTTAGGAAATTCTGAGCTGCTCTCTGTCTCCTCTCTCCTGTCTAGAAGGAGAATTCATTTATGCCATAAATAATTTAGGATAATGTTTGAGTCATGCTAACGTAGAGCTGACTGGAAGGAGGTAAGAAGCCATAGTTTCAAGTTTGCCTACGATGGAAAGTGACAAAGCTATTTTTTCTGAATATGCAGAATCGACAATGTTGGGGAGGGATGATTTTTATTTATGACTTGCTTTGGCGGCTGAGAAAAAAGGAGTCACAGCCATGGATGACTATTATTTTACTCTTTTTAAAGGGACGATCAATGACTAATGCTTATCTGGCATGTTATCATTTATAAAGGGCTTTCTCCAGCTTGATATCTCTCTCCCACCTTCAACCACACCCAGATGAAAAAATTTCTCCACGCAAGCGTCATGAATTAGGGAGCTGGTATTTAAACCAGGTGTCCTAACTTCAAACCTCCCTACTTTCTGCAATACCACGCCACTCTACATGCATTCTCTTCTGGACACAACTGGGAGAGAAGGCATCATATATTGTACATTATTCCTGCATTTCTCTCTCCAGAGGCAAGCGGCCTGAACTTTCACAAAAGTCATAACAAAATGTTAACGGCATGGGACTCTTATGTTCCATCTTTATCACTTACCAGCTCTGTGACATTGGAAAAGTTATGTAAACCCTCCAAGTTGCAGTAGCCTCATCTGAAAAATAAGAAGGCATACCCTTTTCATGGGGCTATTTTAAAGATTAACCATGAAAATATATATTAAGAGGTTGGCACAATACCTGTGTGTGGCACTAATAATATGTAACGTACGGTGCTTACTCTTTGCCAGACACTCTTTAAATGCTTTACATATTAACTCAATTAATCCTCATATAACAACACTTTGAGTTAGATATCATTTTCTTCCTATTTGGCAGATGGGGAAACTAAAGGGCAGAGAGATTAAGCGAGTTGTCTAAGGTCACACATTTGGGAACTTTTGGAGGTGGAAATCTTAACCCGGACCTATGGACCCCAAATCCGTGTTCCAGAGTCCATGATTATTGCCAGGCTCTCCACTACCTCGCCATGTTTGCTGGCTCTTAGTATTGTAACCAGAGAAAGGGATTCCCTTTATTCAGTCTCCCATCCTGCCGTCTATCTCAATCTCCATGGCCACTTTTCAGATCTCTTTAAGCTCCTTCCTGAAACACTGCAACATCACTCAAATCTTTTACACAATTACAGTCTTAGCTCCATCTAATCAATTGTCCACATTGTAGCCAGCACCATGTTTGGCATAAGCGTTTCTCCTCCTCATTACAACCTCTCTAAGGTTAATCATTACCCTCAAAGTATTGTCATGATAGGAGCCCTGTTTTCCTTTCCAGTCTCATCCCCTTCCACCTCCTTCCATTTGACATTCTAGGAATCCAGACTATTTGTAGTTTCCTGAATACGCCATTCACTTTTATCATACTCAGAAGCATTTTTTCCTATGAATCTGACCACATTTCTACGAATGGTTAAATTCTTCACATCCTTTAAAACTCATTTTAAGCATCTCTCTTTTACAAGAAGTCTTTCCTGATATCCTTACTTTATTCCTGAATTCTAGATGTGATTATATTCACATTTACAAAGCAGGAATGTATTCTAATTCTCAAAAAAGGCACCCCCAAATACTAATACTATCAATTGCTATGCAGAACTATGACATCATAGAGGGTTTTACATCAGAGTCACTTTGAGAAAATACTAAATAGCAACTGAGCTAAATATTATCACCAGATTTCCAGCTGAAACAATAGCAGTGTTGAGTGAATCCAGCCTTGGTTGTGTTCATGTAGCAAGAAATCTTTGTATACCACTTTGTGATCATCAAAGCTCAGAAGATGTTTTCCCAAGATCTTCCCACCTTTTGTTTATTCCTCCCACCCCTCATTCCCTTGTTATTAAGTTCATGTTTGTCAAGAAAAAAAAACCTGGCTTTTTTATATCTGATTTGTTTGCACTTGACTCATCAAAAATGTTTGTAAAGAGCCTTGATGTCCAAGAAGACTCTGGAGCCTCTTGGTAGGTCTTTAAGACATTTTCCCCCCCAAGAACTGAGAGACTGTTTCTGGGCAAATCAAGTAAACGGGAACTTCAAATAACTTAAGACTGTTAAAGGGATGAAAATATATGCATGAACATGCTGGCATGTGCTCTCATGTTCCTAAGTTATATATCCATGCACAAAGTTTTTGATTTCTCTCTGAATTTCAGGAAACAGGTTGTGGCACAGCTTGACCCAAGGAACCTATCTTAAACTATTACACAGTTCCCTAGGTCCTAATGGGATTCCTTCGTCCTTGATGTCACTAACATTCTGAAATCAGAAGGTACCATTTCCCAGAGAACAATTAATCTCAGAATTTCTTCCAGAATAGCCTTTGGCTTACTGCCACCTAAGGTAGAGCAGGGTCCTCCCCGCCAATTCACCTGGATTCTTGCTTCCTGGCTATGCCAGGTAGTCTGGCCCAGCTTGTGGAAGAGTGAGCAAGCAAGCCTCAGAAAAGATAATGCAATCCATGTGTCCCAGCATAAATGTCTCTGTTTTTACCACATGGCCGTAAGTCATTTACTCAAAGGTTCCAAATTATATTTTAAAAGTTCAACAAATAGTTCATTGTACAACAGACTTGGGCACTTAATTAGAAACTGCAATACTTTGCTCATTGTATGTAATATTAAATGGCCCTTTTCTTCCATTATCCAAACGTTGTAGGTAATTTATCATGTAAGATGTCTTGTGCAGTACACTATGAAAGTATTGCAGCTCCGTACAAGTTACACAATTATGGCCTCGTCTGAGAAAAGGGTTTTCGAGAACACTTCCTTAATAGTTCTTCTTGGTCGCTTACTCTAATCCTTACCAAACCACAGGATGTCCTAACTTTTAAATTTACCACAACAGCCACAAAGCCCCCATCTAGTTACTAAACACTCTGGGAGGCTTCCTTTTTGGAATTCAGTTTCAGTTCTCTGCCTTTGCAAGTCACTAGAGGAAAATCATCGTATTGTTTCAAAGCCAGAGAACAGAAACTGAATTCAGTCACCTCCTTGGATGTATTGACACCATGACATCCTGACTTATCACTGCTAAACCTATTACCCTCTTGCACCACTCAGTAACCCTCGGAGAAAGGAAGATACAGCCACATATTCCCTGCCTTTACATATCTGAATGAGAACTAGAAACTTACCTAATGCCAAACAGCTGGATATGTGAATACATCCTGATGTTTCCCTTTTTTATTCCATTTTCAGCCAGATGTTTGGCATCACAGAGACAACACCTAATGTTTCTAAAAAGAGTTTCAAAAATATTATGACTCTTCAGATTGGGGAGATGGGAAAACAGAGAACGAGTAAGATATAATTGAAATCTATACAATCATGAAGGATTTGAGTAAGTTGGCTCTAACTCATTCACGAGATCTCAGAATACTAGAAACATCCTTTGAAATTTGAGAGACTTTAAGCAACAAACAAAAGGACAAATGAGTTGAGAATAAACATATGGAACTCGTTACCCCAGAGGTAAGGAATGAAGATACACATACTAATTCAAAAATATTTATATATGTTCACAGACAATCAACAGAGTTATTAAAGGCAACAAAAATATTTGGGTACATTGCAAAATTTTGAACATTGGTGCCACGGAGGACAATTCTGACTTTTAATGCACATTCCTTGGAGTAACTGTTTGTATCCATATGCCAGGCTGGTTGAAATCCAGTTTGGCAATTGTTATTTGCATGGTAGCTGCTTATAATTACTTGTTGAATGAATATTAATATGTATAGTGCTTTCAAGTACTTAAACTCTTACATATGCATTCTCATTTTATCCTTATTATAATGCTTTCATAGTGAAAAGGAGGAAAATTCCCAAGAGAATTTAGATGGAGGTAGCATGGGGAGAGAATGATTATGGCAGAGTAATAACAATTTTGAGCTCTGGAGTCAGAACTTTCTAGAACCCTGGCTCTACAAATCACAGTCTTTATCACTTTAGACAAGACACTTAAACTGTCCAAACCTTAATTTCCTTGTGGGTAAAAATGAAAATAATGAAAAGTCTACCTCATAGGGTTTCTGTGAGAATTAATGAGATATCTCATATAAAGCATACTGCCCAGTGCCTCGCACATAGTAAATACTCAATAAATACAAGCTATTTTAGAGATAAGAACATTTATTTGCAAAGATATTAAGTAGTCTCATTATCCCACAAAGCATGGCTTGTTAATTGTAATACTAAAAATCAAACAGAATTCTTTGGAATCTGAACACTCTGTTCTTTCCATGCGCCTGGCATAAGCTATCGGGCCAAAGACAAACGACTGGACTGGGTTGTCTAAGAAGAAAGAACCCTGGCATTGATTTTGAAGGAGCCTCCCCATATGATGACAAATATGAACTCTATAACTCATTAAGTAGTATATATTTTACATGGGCTTCTGTTTGCTTTATGATAAAAAATACCCAGTTTATTTATGACTGATGACAGTCAGCCGTATGTTTGAATTTTGAGCTTACCAAAATCATCTTGGCAATGTTTGCTATAGAGGAAATAGATTCTATCTACAGTTTTAAGTAACAACCAATACTTGCGTTTATAGAAGATGTCTTAGGGGTAGAAGAGGATTAGACGAAATGATCTGAAGGGAACATTGCAGAAGTGCTCCTTAGCATCCATTTTGCCAAAGAGGCTAACATTACAGAACAAGTTTAGCATGAAAATTAATGTTCTTTCCAAGATGTCTTCCAAAATAATCCAGCTACTGTGTTTGGATAATAGAAAAAAATGATCCTTTATAACATCCTTTTTAGTAAAATACAATCACCAAAAACATTTCATCCACAATGTGATTTTTTTTTTAACATTTTTATTTATTTTTGAGACAGGGAGAGACAGAGCATGAACGGGGAGGGTCAGAGAGAGGGTGACACAGAATCTGAAACAGGCTCCAGGCTCTGAGCTGTTAGCACAGAGCCTGACGAGAACTTGAACTCACGGACCGCGAGATCATGACCTGAGCCGAAGTCGGCCGCTCAACCAACTGAGCCACGCAGGTGCCCCCACAATGTGATTTTTTAAAAAATGTTTATTCATTTTTGAGAGAGAGGAGGGCGAGGGGCAGAGAGACGGGGACAGAGGATCTGAAGTGGGCAGAGAGCCCAATGTAGGGCTCAAACTCATGAACTGTGAGATCATGACCTGAGTCAAAGACTGATGCTTAACAGACTGAGCCACCCAGGTGCCCCATCTACGACGTAATTATTTGTAATTAAGGGTATAATGTGTTTAGCCACAGTTGATTTCACATTTCTCTCACTCTAAATACAAGCAAATCAGGTTATTACGTAGTATGGGGCACATTGATCTCAATTTCTCATCTTATTTTCACTAGACCACTGCCCCCTCTACCACCACAACCACCATGTGGAACATGCATCTAATGGTACAAACCAAAAGAATAAACCAAAGGTGGGAATTGTGTCAGTTAATTCTTGCTGTGTAACTATCACCCCAAAACACTTTGGCTCACGCACAAAATGTATTATTCCTGATAATGCTGTGAGTTGGGCTGAGCAGTTCCATCCTGGGCCCACTTAGCAGCTCAGCTGGGGATGGGTGGTCAGGATGGCGTTCCTCACAAGACTGGTCGTGGGTTCAGTGTTAGTGGGGTGACAGGCCACATGTCTCTAATTATCCCGCAGCCTCGCCCAGATGTATTCACGTGGTGATGGTTGCAGGATTCCCAAGAGCAGCAAGAAGAAAGTCCTGATAAACAAGAGATTTTCAAGCCTTTATTCATGTCATATTGTTAATTGTCTCATTGGACAAACAAGTCATGAAGGCAAGCTCAGATAGAGGTGTGGTTAAGTAGACTTTGATATTAAGAGTCATGAAGTGCTGAGGTGATACTTCCTCCATACCACAGACTATGACACTATCCTACCAGAATTTTCTACCAGAAGTTGTTCTGCATTCACAAAGAACCTTCACAATCATTCTTTATTTCATCCTCTTAAAAATTTTGGAGGGAAGATCAATGGTGAAGATAGGCATTTAAGTTCTAATCTTTAAACAAGTTAGTTGTGTGATCTTGGTCTAGCCATTTAACACCTCATCGTCAGACAGAATTACAACAGCTTCTGTGTCATGACATTGCTCAGAGAATTAAAACAGATGATTTTGTGTAAATTATTTAGCACAAGCTCAAATTATTAGCCTTTAAGTTTTTATTGTACATTGAAAAATACTCTCTGAGCACTTACCACATTCCTTTGAATCAGTGTAGAATATTTCTAAGGATTTGTTTAGGTGACATTATTGAGCCAAATTATCTATACTTTATTCTAGCTTTTACCTCTTTCATTTTTTTTTCTTTTTTTAGTGTAGTTGACATAGAATGTTACATTAATAGCTTTAATTTGAGGCAAATAACTTAGAATTTTGGGTCCTATGTTGTTTTCCTCACTTGTGAAATAAGCATAAAAATAATCTACCTTGTAAGATTGCTGTGAAAATTGTATATAAATACCTAGAGAAATGTCTGGCATGTCATAAATACACAACAAATGATGATGATTATTATGTCAGGGCATTGGATTGGCACTATATATATATCTATACATATCAATATTGATATAAATATGTGTAGCTATGTATATAGAGATAAAAATAATCATTAAACATGTCACTAAGGGGCGCCTGGGTGGCTCAGTCAGTTAAGCGTCTTACTTCAGCTCAGGTCATGATCTTGCCATCCGTGAGTTCGGGCCCTGTGTCAGGCTCTGTGCTGACAGCTCAGAGCCTGGAGCCTGTTTCGAATTCTGTGTCTCCCTCTCTCTCTGCCCCTCCCCTGTTCACGCTCTGTCTCTCTGTCTCTGAAAAATGAATAAACCTTAAAAAAAATAAATAAATAACAGGTCGCTATGTATATTGCAGCCTATTGGAAGAGTAAGATATTGAAAAAGTTAACACATCAATAAATACTAACTAAAGTCATGATGAGTACCATGATAGATAATATTATGAAAAGTAACATGGAGTAACAAAGTAATATTTAACCTAAGAATTCAACAATCTAGGAAATTTGGGATTTTTCAGAAAAGAAAAGTTAAAGTCAGAGAGATAACGCAACTTGATCGAAGTTGTACAAGGAAGAAATGGATAACCCAGGAAATTTCTCTGCAATGACACAACTGCTCCAAACCTTATTGGCCCTGAGGACAAATGCTGCTGAACTCTGAGTGAGCTTGATAGCATCTCAAAATGTTAAACCCTACTCATCTGTAGGGTTTAATAGCCCTATTTACCTTACTTGGCTTATGGAAACTGAAAGACTGAAAAAAACCTAAAGACCAGAAGACTGAAAAAAACCTAAACTGTGGCTTCTGAAATTAAAAGCTAATAATTCTGTGCTTTGTTGTGGTCCATAATCCTGCAATGTAAAATTTTAAAATATTCTTCATACTAAAGGGCAAAGCTTGCCACAATGCATAAAATCCAGCTATATACTAGTCTATCCTATCAGAGACACAATTTACATCAAAAGACACAAATAGGAATTAAGAAAGTAAGTGGAAATAAATATTTCATGCAAATAGTAAGATAAGAAGGTAGGAGTGACTATATTAATATCAGATAAAATACATTTTAAGGCAAAGAACATTACCAAATTAAAATACAGACATCCCATAATGATAATAAAGTCAGTTAATCAGGGTCACCTGGGTGGCTCAGTTGGTTGAGGGTCTGACTCTTGATTTTGGTTCAGGTCAGGATCTCACTGTTTGTGGGATTGAGCCCTGCACTAGGCTCCACGCTCAGGATAGAGATTCTCTCTCTCTCTCTCTCTCTCTCTCTCTCTCTCTCCCTCTGTCCCTCTCCCCTGCTCACGTGCTTTCTCTCTCTCAAAATAAAAATTTTTAAAGTGTATAAAAAAAGAAAGTCAGTTAATCAGAGACTAAATGTGTGTATTTAATACCAAAATTTCAATGCAGACAGAAAGGGAGAGGAGACAATCCTACAATCACAGTTGAAGATTTTATTACCCCTTTATCAACAATCGAGAGAGTAATGGAACAAAAAGGAAATCAGAAAAGGTAGAGATAAGATTAACAGAACATTAATGTGTCCCTAACTGATAATTATGCAGGAATAAACTCAATAACTGTCAAATACACATTTTTTTTTTCACTTGCTCATGGTGTGCTCACCATCTAAAAAAAGATGCTTCAAAATGATACTTCAAAAATGGTACTATGCAAGGCCACGGCTCAAGTCTCATTTTTAAAAAATATTTAATAACATACTTTGTTTACACATGAAATTAAATTAAAAATTATGGATAATAACACATCCAGGAAATAATACCAAACATGTGGATAGTGTAAGAATCCACTACCAAAAAAGAAATCACATATAACTCTAGTCTAATCATGAGGAAAACATCAGACAAATCCCAACTGAGAGAGACATTCTATAAAACACCTGACCTGTACTCCTCAGAACTGTCAAGGTTATCAAAACAAGGAAAGTCTGAGAAACCGGCATAGCAAATAGGATCCCAGGGAGATAGGATAACTAAATGTATTGTAATGTCCTGTAGGATTCTGGAACAGAAAAAAGACATTTTGTAAAAGCTAAGGAGGTGTGAATAAAGTATGGACTTTAGTTAATAATAACTGTCCCAAAAATGATTCCTTAATTGCACCAATTTTACCGACTAATGGAGATATTGATAATGGGGAAACTGAGTATGGGCTACATGGGAACTCTCTGTACTATCTTCTCAATTTTTCTGTAAATCAAAAATTTTTCCAGAATTTAAGTTTTTAAAAAAGAGAAGTGAGAAAATATTTTTATTAAAAAAATTTAAATGTTTATTTTTGAGAGAGAGAGAGCGAGCAGTAGTGGGGGAGGGGCAGAGAGAGAGAGAGAGAGAGAGAGGGAGATACAGAATCTGATGCAGGCTCCAGGCTCTGAGCTATTAGCACAGAGCCCAACGCAGGGCTTGAACCCATGAACCATGAGATCTGAAGTTGGCCGCCCAACCAACTGAGCCACCCAGGAGCCCTGAGAAAATATTTTCAAATAATAATGAAAACTGGTATTAAAACTCGAGGGATATAGCTAAGGCAGTACTCAGAAGGAAATGGATAGCTTTACATGCTTCTAGTAAAAAGGAAAAAAAAAAAAAAAAAACCAACTAAGCCCTAAGACTTAAAATTATACCTTAAGAAGGTAGGAAAGAAAGAGTAACCCCAAAATAAGAAGAATGAAAGAAATTAGAATGACAATGGCAGAAATCAATGAAAAAGAAAACATAAAATAGAGAAAATGAACAAAGCCAACTCAACTCTCATACCTTGTTGGTGGCAATATAAAATGGTACAACCACTTTGGGAAAAAAATCTAGCTGTTTCTGGTAGTGTAAAGTACACACCTACTCTATGACCTCAGTTATTAGTCAAGAAAAGTGAAAATAAGTATTCACAAAAAGACTTGCACAAAAATATTCATAGTGGCTTTAGTTATTATAGCCCTATACTGGAAACAGCTTAATTGCCACCAATAGGCTAATAAATATAGACAATCAATAGTAAAAAGGAATGAATTCCCAACACACACAAAGTATATTTCTATATATTACCTCTTTCAACCCCCATAACCTGTGACATATCATTATTCCCCTTATTCTAGATATGAGGAAACTGAGGCACAGAGATGATAAGGTGCCCACAGTCACAGAGCTAGTGAAGGGTAGACCCAGGACTCAAACACTGAGATGGTGCTAAATGTTTTGCTCTTAGCAATGTTATGCATCCTGTGTTCACCTAAAACAATCAAATCCTTGGAGTGATGTGTAGTACAGAAATGTTAAAATACTTTCATCTACACATTTCTCCTAAGCAAGCATAGATGTAGGGTGATGATGATTGTGTAGCCTAGAGTCTTACTTGCTCCTGGATGCACAGACCTATTCAGACAAGAAAAGGCCTAAAGATTGAAATACTGCCAGTTCTAACCTGGCTGCTACAACTACCAGGCAGAGTGGGGAAAGAATCTGTACTGACAAATTGTTAGATGAGGTATCAGGAGATAACAGATTCTCGTAACAATTTTGCAATAAGGTAGCCCAGAACTAAGGTAGGTCACATTACCCGCTCTGAATTTCATCAATTGATTAAGGGGGCAGAACTTGGTGAGCTCTGCCTTTCCCTTAAGTTAGGAGATATTATGCCTCTCTTCCTAGTAGATGAAATCCTAGTTCCACTTTTTCATTATTATTGCTCATCTCTAATAATTGATCCGTAATTAACTAGCATCTGTCAGAACGTAATTTACATAGAAGAAAAAGTTATTTGGAATTCAATGTTTAAGAATACTTTCTCCTACTTGGAGGATTTTCTTTTTAAGTTTATTTTGAGAGAGAGAGAGAGAGAGCGCGCGCGAGCGCCTCTCTCTGCTTTAACTTGCAAGGGCTGGGGGATACCAGATGAACTCTGGCTTTAATTAATACCATGTATACAATGAGGTAGGCTCGTCTAAAGCCATGACATACACTATCAACTCAGCAAGTATAATTTCCACTTGTAGCATCACATCTTTAGGACTTAAAAAATAATTTTAATTCTAAAATAAAAGGCATAAGAAGTGGAAACCTGGATATTCCTCTACTGTTTCAAAATCAAGTCGGAAATTTAGTTTATAGGTAGGTTCAAAATAGGATTCCTAGTTTAAAAGATTTAGCTCATCTCCCCTCTTCTGCAATTTGTTCTTCCTTTCAAGTGCTTATCTTGTAGAAGTCCTATGGGACATGCCTCTCAGTCTCCCTTCTTCCCTCTTTTCCTCCCTCACTCCCTCTCCTCCTCCTCTTTCTCAACTGCAGTTTGAAGCTTTGGAAGGCAGACCTGGTATTTGGTTCCTTATTTTGTGTCCTGCCACTTAGCGCAGATTGTGTCACATGACAGGTGTTCAATCACTGTTTGCTCATTTGAATTGATCATTATAAACAAACTCCTTGCAGCTGGTATGGACCAGTGCCTTTTCCATTGGAAGCTCTTCCCGAAAAACACATGGAGCATGGGGAAATGAGAACAGAGTAAGTAATCTAACCTAAAAGGCTGTGAAGCTCCACGGCACACCCAGAATGCAACAGTCCAAATATGAATTCAGTCCTTGGCTTGTTTTTCTTTTGTTGGCTTCAACACCGACCTTGAGTCATGGGCCAGACTGTGATACAAACAGGACGGATTTTTGTTGTTCTTGCATTTACTTTTGGTATTCTGCTCTAAAATCCAGAAACACTTTATTAATGGTTCACTAATAATAAACATAGTAATAATAATGATGATAATAATAATAATGGGGTAGTATGGTAAAAAATGAAAACAAATATGTAAGTACATAAATGAACAACAGTACTTAAAAAACAAGATGCTCCAGGGACTTAACAGACTCTTCTAAGAGCTTCAATGAAACCCACATTCTGACATACTCTTACCTCTTACACTTAGATTTATATGGTCATGATGCAAGTAAGATGATTTTAGAATCAGTGGCTTAAGGATGAATCAAGAAACTTAAACATCTTAAAATAGAGTCAAATTTTGCAAAGGATACATACATACATACATACATACATACATAAATACATGCATACATATTTATCCCTACACTATTCAGGGGTAGTAGTCATAGATATTAGTAATAACTGTTAGTATAATAACAAAACTACATTTTGGCCACAAATTTTCTGTCAGGCATTGCATACAAGCTAGTGTATTATCTTATTTAAACTTCAAATACATTTATGAGATAGAAAATTGAGTCTTTTTTATGTTTATTTTTGAGAGAGAGACAGAGACAGAGAGTGAGTGGGGAAGGGGCAGAGAGATAGAGGGAGACACAGAATCTGAAGCAGGCTCTAGGCTCTGAGCTGTCAGCACAGAGTCCGACGTGGGGCTCGAACCCAAGAACTGAGAGATCATGACCTGAGCAGAAGTCAGAAGCTCAGCCAAGTGAGCCACCCAGGCACCCCAGAAAATTGAGTCCCAAGGACATTAAATAAATTGTCGAAGCTGTGCACATATTAAGTTGCAGGGCCAGAATTCGGACCCAGAAAGTCCAACTTCAGGGCCATCTTGTTCACCACAACGTATTTAGTATATTTAGTAGATACAATAACATCTTACCCAAAGTAGTATAAAATCCAGTGTAAATTTAGGAAATTCCTTGTATATGTGAATTGTAATTACTTATTTTTTAACAAAAAAACTGGATGAACATTGAAGCACAGGGCCTCATCTGTTTCTTACATAAATATGCTGGTGGTGGCAGTGAAAAGCTGTGGCCACCTTGATTTTAGTACATGGGCAGAAGTAGCCTCGCTGGCCCAGGCTCAAACCCCCATGCTTCCCCTCCATCCCACCCCTGAACTTTTCACATAAAAATAATTCACCTAGGCTAATATCCAGAGCCTGATTAAGACTTCAGAAAATGTAAACACTAAAAGACTATGATAAACAATAAAAAGAAAATAGTACTAAACTGGAAAACTAAAATTAATACGCAGGCAAAAACAAATAGCTTTATATCAAACTTTTTTTCCCTAAAAGTTTTAGGATTAACGTATCATAAAAACTCTTAATCATCTGTAAGTTCCTAAAGAGTGTCTTCAAATGTGGGACATGTACACTCGGGGAATGCTTAAAATGCTCCATTGGGTTGAAAGAAGAAAATACTAGAACTTGGGCTTGTATTTATTTGTAAACAGAAGTCAATTCTTTTCCAAATATTTAAAACATAGATAGACAAGGGGGGGGGGGCCCACTCAGGTCACCTAGCAGATGGTCACATACAACTAAAGATGGCAGAGACTCAAGAGATGGTCAGAGGAAGAGTGGAAGTCCCCAAATGTGAAGGGATTGGCAATGGAGCTTTCATTTATTTTTCTCTATTTTAGTGCATTGCAATAACTTGTACTTTACTTCTATCCACTTAAGTAAATTTATAAATCACATCAAGTAGTTTTAAAAAATCTAGTGCTAATGAAATGAGTAAGTGACTTAAAATGTTCCTATTAAGAAATCGAAAATTGAAGACAATATTAAAAATGTAAGCACAGCAGAAGCCAAGAACATGGACAAAGAAGCCAGCCCATTCTACTAGAACAGGCTTTATATCACCCATGCCATAAAATAAAAGTAAGATGTAAACCTGAATATTTAAAATTATTATGGAGACTATGTCAACTATGGATTTGTATCCATTTCAATTAATTATGAAGCTCCTCTTGAGGGCACACTGGGCCTTGATAGTTGGTATAAGTCAGTAACAGTCTGATGCCATTGTTACTAAGAGGTAGCTCTTTGATTTTTCTAACAGTGCTTTAAGATGGTACTAAAACATGTACTTTTCAAAATTTTCTCTCAAGGTGAAATAAATGCTTAGGAACCACTTTTGATATTCTTTAATAGCAAAATACTGAAATCGTTAGAGAACCAGTTATTTTTCTTGCTGCAGAGAATGGCCTGCAGGAAGTAAGACAACAATAGGGTCAAAAGATAAAGTACATTCCCTTGTCAGGCTAAAGAGTTTTAAGGCTTGTAACACACAAAAATATCTTTTTCCAGTTCTCTTCTCCTATTCTAATCTGCATATCTTTATGAAGTAACTTTTTCAGCAACCACAAGCCCTTAAAGCCAGTTTTGAAATAAATTAAATTTAGAACCAGGTCTTTGAATTTCTGTAGTATGGTGTATGAAGCCAATATTTTATAGTTATTAAGCTTATTAATTTGTCTTGCTCTAACTGAATTAATCAAACACATTAATTATAACAGTAATAAATTCTATTATCACACAAACAATGCTAGGTGTTTACTCCATTATTGTTTCTGGACACACATAAAGACCTCATTTCCAAGCCTCATTTCCCATTATAAGATCAGGGTCATTTGACTGGATTCTGGTTAATGATATAGAAGTTGAAGAGTTGTGTGCTAACTTCTGAGCTCGGCCCTTAAAACTTCTTGTGTAACCTTTTAGAATTTACTTCCCTTTTTAAAAGGGACTATGGAGGCCACATGTTGCCACATTGCAATATGGACAAAGCCTGAAGTTATGTGAGACGAAATTACCAATGAAAGCATACTGACATTGGACTCTAATGTGAGCAAGAAATAAAATTCATTATGATAAGCCAATGAAAAGTCATTGTCGTTACTACAAGGGAGACAGTACTACTCAGACTAATGTAATTGCTAAAAATATTTTAATGACAGAAAAATGTTTTTGTACTATTATTAAACATAATAAAAGTTACATAATTTTATCTATCTTGATGTAATAATTTTTAAATTTCTATTTTTGTGAATCTTATATATATATATTTCCAAATGTATGCATATGTTTGGGTTGCATGATATTTTTTTCTTGATTAAGAAGCACTCAAAACCATTTGGAGATAATGAACTTGAAATATATGGTTGCTTAATAAATTTTCATCACCAGCTATTTAACTATCAACAGGATACCCTTACACTTGTTATTTTCACAAATCTAATCCATATACAGGTCCTAAAAGACAAGAAATGAATGTTAGTTGCATCTTATTTCCATGCATCTCTTCTGATCTTCACTCATTTTTAGTTGATATAGGTCACCATACCTAACTAATGATTTATAAAGTAGAAAGCGTCAGTAGCAAGAGATTAAGCCATTTAGTATGCATGGCTGAAGACAGTACTCTCTAAAACACTCACGCTCTTGAAATTCTGTAATGTATAAGCATTATGTCTGAGAAATAAAAACAGAAACAATGATTACATTTTACATGGAAAAAAGTTAAGTATAAGTAAATGCAAATTTTATTCTGGGAGATATACATATTGTCACATACATACAGGAATATACACACAAATATGTATGTGTACACTTACACACATATTGTGTATTTATTTTGTAGAGTCAGAACTTTTTTTTATCCAAGAGACTCATGTATTACTTGAACTGGAAGTAATAGAGGTAAAATTGAAGTGAACCTTAGCTGCAAGGAAGAAATGAGGGTCTTGGGTCTCATTTTCCTGAGATCACATGTTTTAAATCAAGATCACATGTTTCTTTCCATAGTCTGATAGAAAATTTTTGTCCTTTTCCAAGTACCAAAGCCAAAGAGTCAATTTTCTAGCTCTTAGCATCTATGCATCTTTCAAGAATAGCTGGTAAGCTCACAGAGACTGCCCAAGGGTTTGAAAGGTTTGTGACTCTTAAAAGTCTAGGATTAAAAGCAGTAGGAAGAGTGGCCTTTGAAATCTTTGAAGCTGTTGACAGCTATAGGCTCTTTGGGACCTTCTGGTCACAATAACATCTACTGAGTGCACTTTTGGCCATGTCTCACTAGAACTTCTCACCCTATCATCTGATCAAAAGTTTGACCTTTTAGGTCAGTGTGTGAGAGTTTCAAATGTTCTTTTAAAAAGGCAAGGCCAACATTTCAACACAACTAAAGCTAGATAAAAGTGTTCAGGGTAAGTGATGGCTCCCTCTCAACTTCAAGGAAACCCTTCCAACAGTAGTGCTTTGCTTCATTATTTTTCAAAACAGTGCCATGGACTGGGTATTTGTGGTGTCCCAAATTCCTAAGTGTAAGCCCTCATTGCCAATGTGATAATATTTGGAAGTAGGGCCTTTGGGAGATAACTGAGTCATTAGGATGGAAGTGTCATGAATGGGACTAGTGCCCTTGTAAGAAAAGCCATGAGAGAGATGATCACGCGCTCTGCCATGAGAGGACTATGGCAAGAAGGCAGCCATCTGCCAGCCAGGAAGAGGGCTCTCACCAGACACGGAATCTACTAGCACTTTGATCTTGGACTCTTCAGATTCCAGAAATGAATGCTTATTGTTTAAACCACCCGACCTATGTATTTCATTACAGTGGCTAAGACAGATGGCAATCAAACAACCAAGCACTCCCAACATATCAAGCTACTTGGATACAAAATTTATGTTATAAATGTTGGAGGTTGATAGCATAGTGTTATGAAATCAATTTTGCAAATGTCCGTCATCTTTCATTCTTGGGAATGACTCGGTTTATATCAATAATTGTGGCCAGAGGAACCATAAGTTTCTTCTCATCTCTCTTGGCCAGTAGAGTTGCCTTTTCATTATTAGAGAGATGGCATTTTGGGGGGATGTCATCTATTATTAGTCAACGTAGAAAGCTTTATAATATTTAATGTAACTCGAGGCAGGGAAGGGACAAATGCTCTCTTGGCATAATAAGGTCATGGCTACTCATTCATAAGATTTAGTAACAAGATTTTCACGGTAGAGTGCATGTGACTTTTTATGTCCCTGGATTATTTGGGAGAATTTATGGTGCCCCAGAAGGAAGTGGCAAGATGTATTTGATTTTGGGTACTCTATAAAATACCAGATGTATCCCCAAGTGCATGTTCTCCTAATGTCATCCTTGCTTCTATATAAATGAGCAGGAGCCAGAAAACCACTAAAAAGAGAGTCCATCACTGGCCCTTATGGAACAGCTTTTATTAGACCAGGGAGGGAGAGCCAAGAAAGCCACAGACATCTAGGGCTGCAGCATTTACAAGGCACAAGAATGGGTTAAGATGGACTGAGATTTTTATTATTTGAATAAATAAATTCACCCCCCTCCCCAGACCCACACAATAGATAAAAGAGGAAGATATGGTTAATGGGAGAAAAAGTACTTCTGAATATTAGGTAGAATGGTACTGGTAAAAGTCCCAGAAGTATTCCCGCCCACAATAACCACTCCAAGACGGCATAGAGATCGGCCAATATCTCTAAGGACACAGGGAAAGAAGGGATGGCTACATAGCATACACAGTGCAAATCTTCTTCTCTACATTGGAGGTGTGACTGCTTAAAAAAAAGATTATGGTAGGTATTTTAGTGTGCTTGAGCTGCCATAACAGAATACCACAGATTGGGTAGACTAAACAACAGAAATTTATTTTCTCACAGTTCTGGAAGCTGGAAGTTCAAGATCAAGGTCTCCACAGGGTTGGTTTCTGGTGAGACCTTTCTTTCCGGCTGGCAGAGGCTCACCTTCTCACTGTGTGCCCACATGAGAACACTCTCTCACTTCTCTTCTGAAACCACTCTTATCAGATGAGCGCCCCACCCTTATGACTTGACTTAAAGTTAATTACGTCTTTAGAGGCCCCATCAATATAGTCACATTGATGGTTACGGTATTAACATATGAATTTTGAGGGGACACAATTCAGTTCATAACAGTAGATGCCATGTTTAAAAAAACTTAAACCTTATGGGGGAAAAAAGGGTAGAATAGCAAATGAAGCCCTGGGTTAAGTTACTGCAAATAAATGTATCTAGTCAGGTCCTAACTAATTACATAGACTCAAGTTAACTATGTACCTCCCGATGGCCCAGGCAAAGAGGTAAACAACATCAGTTACAGGGCCCACAATAAATTCTTACTTGCTTTATTACTTGCTTTATTTATAAATTCTTACTTGCTATTAGTCCTAAAAGATGTTTCCTCCACTTCAATTATACCTGTAAAGTTCAAGCAAAAGCCAGTTTAATAACATTGTGTCTTACTGGATCCCTCACTGCCCACGGTGGGGAAAAAAGGCAAATCAAACATTTGGTACAAGTATTTCTATGAAAGGTCCACACAATGTGTGTCAAATGCTATTTGGTGACATTCTCAACAAACTAAGTCAGTTCAACAATTGTTATTTATATGTCTAAAATAAGTGATAATGAATAGTATAAAATTAATTTCTTTTTTCTACCCTTTGTTTATTAAAAGGGTACACTACTGTGCATATTTTTAAGCAAAAGGAAAAATTAAAAAAAATCCAAATAGTATGGATACAATGAAGCTTTTTCTTCCTGTCTGTTCTCCGTCCAAATGTTCAATGTATTTTTTATTTTACAAATTTGGGAGAGGAGTGTGAAAATTGCAGAGCAATTAGTGACTTATTTAAACCGTATCTGAATTTCTTGGGGTTGCACAGAAGAGTGAAGAAGTAAACGCATGGGTAAAATAATTGATCACAAATGGGTTTCAGCATGGGAAGGAATATCGATACGGCTCAGCAGTCCTATTTATAAATGAGAAGTTCCTGGGCTTAAGGATTGGCTTCTAAAAAGGAAATGACTATTTCTGTCTGTTTTATACACCTCAAATTAAAATGTTATGTTAATTGCCATGTGTCATAGTAAATAAAGTACCCAGTAGATACAGCTCTATTGGCAACGTTGCGTACAAAGGAGGCTTGTGGATGTAATCCAAGGACCTCAAGGAGCTCTCTCTAACCTAAGCATTTTATCACCTCACTTAACATAAGTGCCTACTTTCCCTGCCTATGAATCACCAATAGGGGAAAAACTATAAACTGGCGGTACTGGCTCCAAGAGGTAAGAGTAAAATAAATGTTTTTGTTAATGAGCAGGTGCCTCCCAAGCCCTCTAAAGAAATTGACCTATTTATTCAATAAGTAACCATCACTCCAAAAGGCAGGGAAAACCTCCACCAGAGACAGACCATGGACAATGTACACAGGGTGTTTGTTGGGAGGAGAGAATGTGTTTTTCAAGGTAGCAGAAGGCCCTGATCAAGACTCTCCTGAGTCCAGTCCCCAACTTTCTCTGCTCTTCTTTGCTCTACCTAAGTGAAGTACCAGTTAGGAGTTCACTTGTTCAATTTACTGTCTCCATAACACATGTGGAGTGTTTTTTACAGCTGAAACTTTCTCCGAAATTTTGATATTAAAGACACTTCTGCTACCGTGTGACCTTTTGGACCACTTCTTAATTTTATTAGTTAATCCATCTGCGTTTTCATCATGTTGAAGGAGAATGAAACTCCTTCGGGACACATTTCATCTCACACTTGTTTCAATTTGCTGTAAAAGCTAGAAACGGTGTCCTGCCCATGAAGAAACAGCCTGGCACCAAGGAGCGGGAGTGGGTGATGGAATAGATTCTTATCCTCACTCTGCTAGTCCAATCATGAGCTATATGGTTTCTGGCCATTTCCTTAACCCTCCCAAGACAAAATCCTATTCCAAGAACATGCTGGGGTGTGTGAAAGAGTGGGGTTAGCTGATTTGCTTCTAGTGAGTAAGAGGTTTAGAACAAACAGCTGATCCCATTCACGTGGGTTTGAGGTTTTAGTGTTCTTGGCCTTGGTTGCAGAAACCTTTCTTCAGAGACGTTCAGCTTTCAATACCTTTAAGAAAATGCATTGAGAAGATCAAGGCAAGGATCACTTTTAAGCTGAGTGCAAAACCCAAAGCTCACTTAGATATCCCTGGCTTGTTCCACTACTGGATAGACTTATGTTCTTGGGCAAAGACAACTGTTTTTCCTGGCTCTTCTCCTCAAATCTGCAGACAAATCCTCGATGGCAGCTACACCTAGAGAAGAGTTTATAGCCAACTCTGTTAAAGGGAAGTTGGTAACAGGAGTGCTGTGTACTGATGCCAAATGGCATGGTTGGTCTAATATTGGGGGAAAAACGTTCAGCATCCTGGGCTGCTATTGATCGCCATGAGTGATTGCATTCTTTTTTGGAATCGAAGTTGTTTGTTGCGATGGTTAGGGTAGGGCTTGACTGGGGTCATTTTGGAAAGATAATGAATAGGGTGTTTGTTTGTTTTAAGACCCACTTTTACAGACCTGGCATTGCAGCTACCAACACACAAAAGAAGGAGTCTATTAAATGTACCCAAGGGGCTGCTGGAAAAGATGCAAAAATATTAAAATGAAAAATAAAAACATGGAGAAAAGGGCAAAGGATGTATTTTACATTTGACCTGGTACAACTAAGTGATTATTAATGGTCATTCCGTAAAAAAACCTTGGTCTGCATTTTCAGGGCCAGTCCTGGTCTTCTAGTCTTGGTCTTGAAAACCCTCCTCCCACCCACCATCATTTTAGTTGTTGTTGCCCGTTGTAACTGTGAGGGTTCTGTAATCTGAGGTTTAATATTTTATGGTAGCTTAAGATTGGATTTGTTTCTTTCTGTGACTATTATGTTGTCATGGCAAAAGTCCTGTGTAATATGAGAACCATAATTTCCATTTCACAAAGAAAATGATGATTCTTCAAGCTGACTTAAAGAGCTCAACAATGGAAGTGAACACCAAAGAACGCATACTTGCATATCTCTCAAATGTATTTGATTTGTACCAATTCAAGGAAGTGGTCATTAATCAATGTCCTATGTTATAACATGCTCCCCTCTCCCTGGCACTTGTCATGGAAGCATTTGTCATTATTTCATATCACTGGTTCTTTTAAAAACATGGAGCTCATTTCATTAGGAAATTCAGAACTTTTACTGGGATTCATGGAAAAACACATTCCTTTATGCCCCAGTTTTGAAATTCCTTACGGAACCTGAATTTTTGGAATTTCCACAGCTTAAGCAACTGTTGTAAAAGAAACCTAGTACACTCCTTGATATTCAACCTGCTGTATTTTCTGGATGTATGCAAAATTAATCTTTTTGGTGACAAATCACCTTATTTGGAATTTATAGATATTTTTGCCAAAAGTACTGATGGCAGATGTAAAACAAAACAAAGCAAATCAATAAAAGAGAGAAACATTGATCTTATGTGCAGAATAACATGATTCAAATGGATTTTTTTTGCCTCTCCTTTGGAGTATACAGACTCAGAAAGAAAGATCTAGTGTTTGACGAACAATTTATTTTCCCCCACAATTCTGTGGGTTGAAGGATGATCCTACCTGTCTTACCTGGACACTCCGGGGAAGTTGCAATCAGATAGCAGTGGGACTGGCTGGGAGATCCAAGCTGTTTTCATTCACATACCTGGGACATGGTGCTGCCTGCCTGTCAGCTGGGGAACCTTGGTTCTCCTCACCTGGACTCCATCCAGAGGACCTAACAGATAGGTGTAATCCTCCTTTTTAGTCCTCATCCCACCTCCATTCCTCCATTTTGCAATCCTTAATCCTCAGGGTGCTTGGGATATCTTGTAGCTCTCTAGTCCATTTGTCATGTAAAAAAGGTGAACACCTCTCTTTTCACTCAGGCCTTTTCACTCTTCGGTCACCCTTGCTAGATTCCTGCTGTTTTCTACTACTCCCCCCCCCCCACCCCACCCCCCCCACCCCCCGCCGCCTTGCCACTTATTTTTACAGCTTCGATCACCTCTGGGACTAGTTTGTATTTCTGGTCTGTGTCTATTCATACTTTGGAGTGAATCTGCAAAATAGAAAAACACGGCAAATTTTCCGTAACTAAGTACTGAATTTACACAGTCCCAATTTATGTACTATGATTCTTTGCAAAAGACTTTTTCACTTCTATGCTTTTTAAAGTGATTTATTTTCTATTTTTGTTTCCTTTTAAATATCAATTACATCTCTCTCATTTTTAAATATGTACTTCTTGATGTCAACTAAAAACATCCTACAGTTCCACCGCTTTCTTTCTATATTTTTCCTCCCTCAAAAGGGAAATTAGATGCAATGGTTCACTCCAAAAAAAGCACAACTGGATCCAACTGAACACAGCCTCTTAAATCTCCTGCCAAGGAGCCACACTCTCTGCTGCTGGTCAGTTAAGCACTTTGACACCCACCTGGGGCTGTTGTCACAGGTGTTTATTCTATAATCCATTCAACTTCAGCTCGTCTATAAATGGTGTCCAGGACTAAATGTAATCAACATACTAAGAAACAAATGAGAAGTGCCCAGCAGACACAATATGAAAGTGTATTCTATCTATCATTATGAAAGCCACATTTTTAATTATTTTGGCTTATGAAGAGTAAGAGAGGCAGAGCTTTTCAAAAAAGATCATGTCCCTGAATGGCAAATATTATGAAAACCTCAAATCATCAAAAAATAAACAGAATTGTTAAGCACTGTACAAAAGTCCTTATTTTAAGTAAATATTGTCCCTAACCACAATAAAGACAATGTGAATGAGAATTGCCTCTTTAAATTTACTATAGTCAGATGTGACTCAAATGATTATCTTACCTTGAACATCTTTACTACTGTTTATTTTAAAGTTTTTATTGGATAACCTCTGTTCATTTTTTCTTAAATAAAAATTTTTAAGTTCTCATTGCAAAATTTTATTTGTCTTAATTCATGATTAAATGACATGGGGAATTAAATACATTACTTTTCCCTTCAAGGTCAGACTGAAGGACCAATGAAAGGGAGAAATTAAGAAACCTGACTTCATTTTGGTCTATTACTTGAAAATAGCAAAAGGACTTCATCTGTCTGGAGAACTCTCTAAGTAGTTACTGCTACTTCTGTTTATTATTTTCATTAACTTCCCAAGAAGAGTTCTGGAATCTTATAACCATTTTCATATTTTATAAGTAAAAAAATACATAAATAAATTCGAATGTGTTAGAAAAAGAAAATGGACAGGAGGAATTACTAAGAAAAAAAATTGAAATAAGCAAGACAAATAAAAGTTTGAAACTCAGTTGAGTAGTGATTGAGACTGCACACTGTCCTGTGGAGATAGTCGAGGCTCTGAGTAGAGGTAGTCTCCAGGGTCACTTAGCCTCTGAATTGAAAACAAAGCCCCTTGGTCTCCTGGGGGTTAACTGAACCCTTTCCACATGGGACCACACTGCCTCCCTGGAATTTACATGACACTTTCATCCTAAGCACTGGCACACTCCAGTGTCCAGGGCTGCTCCATGCCCGTAGGTTCAGTGGGTGGTCAGTATCATTTTACACAGAGAGAGACAGAAGTTCCAAAGGAGTTAAGTGACTTGCAAAGTGTCAAACAACACTTCAGGGGGCTGATCTAGAAACTCAGGGCACATCTCTTTACCCAGATATCTTTGAGAAAAAAGTGATTCTTACTTGCTTTGAAGAAGAAAAATAGTTTTGAGGGCAAATAGATGTAAAAGAGCTATGTTCTACATTTACGAGGGATTACAAAACACAGCAATGATGACTTTGCAAATAATTTCTCTAATTTAAAACGTGTGGGGATTTCACATTTTAAGAGACCATTGTTAATATTTTTCCCCAAGTTTTTGAAAGTTCTGGAGGACCATTACACTTACATGGGTTAATTTACCTATGATGATCATTATTTCTATGATATCTGCTCTAGTCTACAGAATGTAGAGTTAAGGAGAAGACACGCTACTTATCCTACAAGAAAATTGGAAAGATCTTAGTTTTGAGATGTAATGTTTCCAGATGGTTGAAATCGAAAGCAGACTTCCTCTCCTTGACTGTTCAGCCAAAGTTTTATGCAGCAGTAAATAAGCTCTTATTTGCTTGTGCCACATTTTATTGCAGGATACAGAAGGATTGAGGTGACCGATTTGGGGGGGGGGGGTGGTGATTCTCTTCTCCATATACTTGGTAGATACTGCTTCTGTCTTAAAACAGGAATACATAGTTCACAATTTTAACTTCAAGAATACTACAGAATTCTGTTGATTCTTTGATTTTATTGGCTTTTCCCATAAGACTTTTCTAACTAAAACTTGCAGAATACTCTCAATTCTATTTTCACACGCAAAGGCAGAAAAGAACAATGATGTTTCTTTCCCCTCCAGCTTTAAATATTAAACTGATTTTCATGAAAGTAAAAGCTCAGTACATTAAATTTAATTTGCATATACAATAACGAACAATTTTAGAAAAAATAATATCCTTGGAAATCTAAATTAGATTTTTTAAATGCTGATTTGCTCATTGATGGGTGTGTGACCATAAAGGAAACAGCTGACAAATGGTTGTTGGTTATTTAGTTTACAAATATAATTTCAATTTGTTTCCTGACTCACAATTTCTATTCCATTTTTGATAGAAACCATTTCAGCCATGACCTTTGCTGGATAATGTTTCTGGGCTTTCCCCAATATGTTGAACAAAAAGAATATGTACTGATTACTTAGAGGAATTAGTAGAACTGGCTTGTCACACGGCCATACTACATGTGAAATCTGGTTAGAGCATATGACAAGGCTTAATTATTGTGTACTATAGGTTCAACCCCTTCCAATCTATCTCTAAGATTAAAAAAAAAAGAATGCAATATTGTTGCAGAATCACCTCAAAGCTTTTGTTTTACCTCTATGCCTGTTGAAAGTAATTGTTTCCTCATCTTCAAATGTGTGGATGACAGGTATATTAGGACTGTGAATTTTCCAAGATCTGCAGAATTCAGGTGCCTAATTTATGGTGAAGTAAGAACTCAGCAAGAATGGTGGCTGGAAAGAATATTGATTATAATCACTACAATATAGCTAAAAATACCCTCCCCCACAGGCAAGTGGGAGGGAAACAGGCTGTTGGGAGACTACACTGTTGGGAGAGAGGGCAGAACATGTGAGCCTCTGGTTCATTTCTATAAACATGTGCTGATTGTCAATAGTGTACTGGATACTGTCCTTGGCACCTGCTATGGACTAAATATTTCTGCCCCTCTTCCCTCTACCACGTGCTGATTCCTAGCCCCTAAGATGATGATATTAAGGGGTGGGACCTTTAAAAGCTGATTAGGTTGTGAGGGTGGAGCCCTCATGAATGGGATTAGGGCCTTTATAAAAGAATCCCCAGAGAGATTTCTCTTTTCTTCCAAGTTAGAACACAGTGAAGAAATGCCATGGAAGAATGAGAAAGTGGATCCTCATCAGACACTGAAATTGCAGAGACCTTGATCTTGGGCTTCTCAGCCTCCAGAATTGTGAAAAATAAATTTTTTCCATTTATTGTTTGTTTGTTTTTAAGCTCTGTGCCCAGCATGAGGCTTGAACTCACAACCTGGAGATCAAGAGTCGCATGCCCTACTGACTCAACCAGCCAAGCAGCCCATACTTTTTTTTTTTTTTTTCATTTACATGGATGATATGGTATTTTCTTATAGCAGCCTGAACAGACTAAGAGAGCATCTTTATTCAGTGATGAAAAAGACTCAGTACTTGACCAAGGAATGAACATCCTAGTATGGTTTGCTTTTAGACCACTGTAACTTGTGTCTTTGTAGGGTTTCCAGAGGAAGGGCTTCTTGAAAATAGTATGAACCAGGAGATAAAGGATGGAAAGGGGTTCACATGTAGGGGACAGCCTGAACAGAGGTACAGAATTATGAAACATAGTGCATGCATAGGTGACTAGAGACTATAGGCAATTTTAATTACTGCAGCACAAAATCCGGAGGCAAAGAATATAAGAAGTAACTGGTCATAGTCATAAATAATCTCTTTTTCTGTACATATGTGTTCAGTGCTGTCTCCTTGTGAGATAACAAGCATCATTTTGGCAGTGAATGTGCCTTGTTCAGTCTGTTAGCCCCAGCATGGAGCAAATGATTGATAACGTCTTATTAATGAACAATCATTTATTGATAAATGAATGCATGACCTGAATAAAAGCAGTGTGTGTAAGTTCAAAGCAAAGGAGAGATTTTTTAAATATTCAATAGGTAAAAACACTGGGACTTGCCAATAAAAATTAAAAATAACATCTGGGTGCTGGTATTAGATCACTCCCACTCTAGGACAAGGCGTAGCATAGTGTTAAGGATGTAAACTCAGGAATGATCTTAGCTCAAATCCTGGAACCCTGATTTCCTAGCCATGTGCCCCTGGGCATGTGATTTAATCCATCTGTGCTTCAGTTTACTGAAATGCACAATATAGTATATGCCACATCATGTGGTTCTGAGACTTACATGACTTAATTCTCATGAAGCACTTAGAACAAAGCCTGGGGGACAGCATATGTTCAATGAAAAGCTCAGATTAAAATTTCATTAAGTCATTAGCAATGAATGTTTCACTGCAGGGACGTGCCTCAGCTTTTAAATTTCAGCAATATCTCTTCTTTCAATCCTCACTCTTTCTCTGAAGGGTGTCACTGTCTTTATTTAACAAATGGAAAGTAAGAAGCCCCAAATTAAGTGATATGCTAAATTTACACAGATTGTCAGCACCAGAACTGGGTTCAGAACAGGGATGCTTTGATTTCCCCACAGCGCTTTCTACTGAATCTCTCGAAGGGTGAGCTCACAGCTGGCTGTACATGGTGGTGAAGAGTTTAAAAGTCAACTTTTAACTACTTATAAGAACATATGTTTTGGCAAATTGCATCAGATTGAAGACCCACTCAACCAGTGTAGACATGCCTACTCTTACCTGATGCCAACACCAAAATCTTTAGAGAAGTTCTTCAGACATGTAATTTTTGTTATAGTCCATTAAAGATGTCTTACATAAATTTAACTGAAATATTTTTATGCCTAAAATGAATTTTCTTTGACCATGAGTTCCACTTTTACTTGAGATTCTCAAGTAGTTTTCATCTGCTTCTATCTTCCTCAACTAGGAGAGCCTTGTGTTCATAATGTACTAATTTTTATGTCATTTCTCTTAGGGAGCATTACCAAAACCAGAAATAAAATATTGGAGAAATAAAAATGAAGGTAAAGAGAGTGGGTTTGTAGGGGTAAGGATTTTGCAAGTCATTTGGGAGAAATAAAGAAAATTTAATAAAAATAACCCTACTCCTTAGAAATGCCTTTGAGGGCTTGACCGAGGCGATGAACAGAATCCAAACGCAGAGGACGTGATAAGGCTGAGGCATTGTGCGTTGTGGCCCAGCAAGGAGCTGAAACTGCTCACAGAAATTTGCCAGCTCTGTCCTGGCCACTGGATTAAATCAAGGCCCTCCAAATCTTTTCTTGTCAAAAATTACTTTAAATTTCTAGGAGGAAGAAAGAAAGGATTTAAATAGGGTGCCAAAGTTGAGTCAAAATTTCATAAAATGTCTGAAATGAATTGAATATGTGGACAAGGAATCCAGCCCTAGAAAAAAATCTGTCCCTTGTGATCCATAGGCAGGGCAGATCCCTGAGGATTCATGATCTGTCTGCTGGAGAAGAACAGACATTGAGAAGAAGTTGTAACAAACTTGTATAGCAGTTTGAAAATAATGTTTGTTTCATGTGATCATAAAAAGTGGTCATAATGTATGCCTTTGGTTTTTTGTGTTGTTTTTATTTTGTTTTGTCTTATGTATTTACTTGTTTTTCATTTTATGTTTCTAGTGATTCATTCTTTATTTTATTTTAATAAAAATATCAATCAAGGATGGATTGGGGAAGGAAAAAAATTGACACATTTCCACACATAGTTTGAAAAGTACTATCTTAGATTGAATTTTTTTTTTTCCCAACAAAGTATAGCAAATTTACAATCATCACATTAAAACTGTGGGGGAAGGAAATAAAAGAGTTTCTGCCAAAGAAGAGAAGATAAGTGGAGGTTAATTTACATTGTCCAATATTCCTATTTTAAGATATACAAAACATCACTGATAATCTTACTAGGTAATATGTTGGATTTATCCTTTTTATTGGATATACATGTGATATGTGTTTATAAGTGCTTTGATAGTTGCATTTATAGCTATACCTCCTTATCATAAGTTAACTTTAATATCACATAATTTAAAAAAAAATTTTTTTTAACGTTTATTTACTTTTGAGACAGAGAGAGACAGAGCATGAACGGGGGAGGGTCAGAGAGAGAGAGGGAGACACAGAATCTGAAACAGGCTCCAGGCTCTGAGCTGTCAGCACAGAGCCCGACAGGGCTCGAACTCACGAGCTGTGAGATCATGACCTAAGCCGAAGTCGGATGCTTAACTGACTGAGCCACCCAGGCGCCCCTAATATCACATAATTTTTAACAGCAATTTCTTTGCAAGAAACTTTTTGGGACTATGGTCCTTAAGTGGAAAGGATTATACAACATTTTATATTCCTGTCTGCACATCTTTTCAAGGTTAAAGTTTCCATATAATGACCTATAGTGTTCACACTAAGTCCTTTTGTTTTTCCTGAATTTACTTGCTTCAAAAGTATGATAGGTAGGGGTACCTGGTTGGCTCAGTCAGTGGAACATGTGACTCTTGATCCCAGGGTTGTGAAATTTAAGCCCCACGTTGCGTGTAGAGACCTCTTGAAAATAAAATCTTTAAAAAAAAAAAAGTATGATAGGTAATGTTTACATTAGAGAACAATTTTTTTTTTCATCTTTCCAATGCTTTCAATTCCTGTAGACGTTTCTATTTTGCTTCTTGTTATGAGCTATCAAGGAAGGAAGCAGGGTACTCAGTGATTTATTTAAAAAAATAAAGACAAAAAAATGAAAAATGTTAAACCCAATTCTTACAAAAGAATCTAAAATTCCAGAATTTTCCAATATTAGCAGTACTAAAATTAGACTTGGGTAGGCAGAACCTCTGCCCTGGCACACTCAAGGTGACGTGCCCACCCACACACATCCCTTCAGATCATGCTCTGGCAATGGAGGAGCCTGGGGTTCCCTGCCCCAAAGGCCAGATCCCAATTCCTGGCCTGTGTGGCCACCTTCTCTGAGTCTATAGCCCTGAGGTGACTGCAAAGGAAGTGTGAGGAACCGAAGGCTCAAGTGAGGCTCAGGGGCATCTGTGGGGGGAGTGGCAAACAGATCTAAAGTGTGGTCTGGGGTGTCCCTGTGTCCACAAGACCCTGGAAGTAAGGGAGTCAGTTTGAGAGGGGTGGTGGTGCAGGAAGTAGGGCCATGCCCTTACAATATCAGGTATAGAATTGACTCCAACTACAGGGTTGGAGATGTCTGAAAGTAAGACTTCCAAATTCTTGATGAACCAAACGTTGCTACAACCTCTCCCAGTAGAGTTGGCAATACTAGTAATTGTCTTAAATTCTCATCTCTGCTTTGAGGGTTTTGTCCCACAGGTATGCTCTGAATAATGTGCAAGAAAATGCCTTTCTTCACTTTCATTTATTTAAAAAAACAATTGGATATTTCCTTTGTTTCAGACACTAATTTAGGTGCCAGGGATATAGGAGTGAACGAAACAAACAAACGAACAAATAAAGTCCTTGTCTTTAAGGAGGTTATAAGTTAGTGGGGAAAAGAAGTATAAATAAATAAATTGAAATAAGTATAATTAGATAAATTTACAATAATATAAAAGGGATAAAAGTGGGAATTGGAAGACTAAAAGGATACATTATATGTATATACATATATGTTCATACATACGATATAGGTTCATATGTACATATATGTTCTTTATAATAATGCTACCCCTGGATGTTCACTAAAATAATGCTACCATAGCAAAAAATACCATGAAACAACTAACATGTCTGTTAATCTGGTCTTGGTTGACAAAACTAGAGTACAGCTAGATAAATACTGTTTATTATATAGCTGTTAAAAAATGAGGTTAAGGCTTTTTGCATATGCTGATGAGGCAGTATCTCTAACACAGACTAAAAAACCTGATGAGGTAATATCTCCAACACAGAGGCAAAAAACGTTTCCCTCTGTGTTGGAGATATTACCTCATCAGAATATGCGAAAAGCCTTACTTCATTTTTTAACAGCTAATGTACATTGTATGGTAAGTAATATGATTCATTTAAAATAATCAAAAGAATATATATGCATATGTATATATGTATACTCACATACACACACACACACACACACACACACACACACACACACACACGTGTGTACCTGTGTTTGTATATCTGCATGGAAAATTTCTAGCCAACCAGAGCAGGAAGAGGCGATAGTGGCCACATGGAGTAGGAAGTACACTATTTGCTAAACGTCTTTTTGCTCTGGTTTAACTTTTTACCATGTGTATTTATTACTTTTCAAACCAATGGTTGTTTTAAAGACCCAGACTGGACAGAAAAGGAAGTGTTGCGGTGTAGACTGGGAGCAGTGGAATTCCAACCGGAGCGGGCGCTGTGGCTGGGGAAAATTAACTACTCCTTCTGGGTGAGGGAAATGTGAACAGGGGAGAGAAAAATCCAGGTGGTTGACGTAGATGAAACTCCAGTGAATGCATTTCCTGAGACACATCTAAAGGGGAGAGAAGCAGCTGAACCAGTTTTGAAACGAGAATATTTGCTGTAACATCCGACTGAGAATAAATTAAAATCATCCGAGGTTCCAGGTTGGGAAGCAGGATCATGGCAATGAGAGGTGGTGATTTGATGAGAACCATGTTTGATGGATTCAAGAACGGTGACATTGTCTTCTCGGTAAGCTGTGAACCCGGAATGTAAGACACAGACTGAGGTTCTGGTTCCATGGTGCTGGGCTTAGGCTGGGTGAAACACCGGTGGAGGAAAGGTGTTTAGGACAGGGAGCATCTAGAGTCAAGAATCCCACTACAGGTAGCATCCAAAGGCAAGGCTCCAGAGGAAGCCGAGACCCTCTCTCTGAAGATACCAGGAGCCAGAGGCTAGGCAGAGAGAATGAGATGTCAGGACAGAGCCCCACATTCAGAATGGAGGCTGGAAGGCAGATCTGGAGAGGTGCCTGGGGCTTGGTAACCGAGACCTTTGCTCTGGGCCCTCTGCAGGTACAGACAAGAGCATGTGCTAGGAGGCTGAGACTCAGCACCAGCACAGGAGCCCAAGGTAACTTCCACTTCCTGCAAAATCAGAGTTGTGTCGCTTTCTCATCTTGCCTTCAGGCTCAGGTCAAAAACAGACCAGCTATTGGGTACCACTTTATAGAATCTGTGGCACCTGTACCAGTAGAAAATATGGTATGAGATAAAGAACTCTGACGTCAGACTTCTAGGGGTCAATCACCACTTTCTAGTTTGAGACTTTGGGCAAGCTATTTAACCTCTCTAAACCTCAGTTTCTTCACCTTCAAAATGGAATAATAATACTATCTCCCTTGTAGGGTATTATTGTGAGCATTAAAGGAGATAATGAACACATAACAGCCGGCAGGTGGTAAATGCTCAATACGTGATGATTGATGATAATGGTGATGATATAGCAGCATCAGGCAATGTGTGCATGACATTACTGCATTCAACAACAGCTTCAAGGTGACATTTATCTGTCTGGATCCTTCAGTGGTCTGGTAGGAGCAGAGACTGCTAGAAGTACGGATGAGGGTCAAGAAGAGGAAGCCAGCTGGAGTTCTTGTAACTTAGCCATCTAGCTAGTGCAAATGAGCTATAGAATTATTATTCACAGCTCTTGTCATCCCATCCCATCCCTCCCTCCATGCTCTTGTGTCCCCAGGCTGGGAAAAATCTGTTATAGAATCATTCTCACGAACATGGGGATTTATCTATAGTTTCATGCATTGTATCCTTATCATCCACAGCTATACAGAGGCCCAAACTAGCTGTGGGTCTTATCATAATTAATCTTACTAATTAGGTTTTCTACTTCCTTTGTTTGCTGCTTCCCATTCCTTCAGAACTGATGCTGGGAATTTTATACTAGAAAATTGCAGCTGCGTTCATATGCCATGAAGCTCCAATTACAGAAGAGACTTCCATAGCTCCATGAGTTCCGTAATCTAACTTCCATGCACATTAATCCTTCCTCTGTACTGGAGGTAACTCAAATTTTCTGCCCGTTCAAGTGTTCAGTGAATGCTTTCTTGTCTGATGTAGTGTGAGGATACTGGGGTGGGGTATTTTCTCATAGTACTCGATAGTTAGGACACATTTCCTAGAGAGTGTCAGTTAATTGTATATTCATTTTCTATTGTTATTCTAAGAAATTTCCAAGTACCTAGAGGCTTAAAACAATGCAAATTTATCATTTCAGTTTCTTCAGGTCAAATTCTGGGCAAAGCAAGCATCAGCTAGTTCTCTGCTTAGAGTCTCAACAAGACTGATACCAAGGTATCAGCAGGGCTTCTGGAAGGTCTGTATGTAAGTCCACGTCAAACTCATTCAGGTTGTTGGAAGAATGCAGTTTCATGTAGGACTGAAGTCCCCCATTTTCTTGAGGATTGCCAGATGGGGGTCCATTCTCATCTTCGAGAAGCTACTTACATTCTTTGGCTCCTGGTCCCTTATCTCCACCTTCAAAGCCAGCACTGGTGAATCAAGTCAAACTTCAAATCTCTCCAACCTCCTCTTCCACCGCATCTCTCATTCAATTTCACAGCTCAAAAATTTTAATTTTGCCAGTTCTCAGTATATTCAAGGTCCAACAAAGAAACAAGACCAAACTAGGTGCATAAGTAGGTTTCAACTCCAATTCAATGCTAATGGCTGTCACACATGCTGTGTAGAGAAGGATACTGAGTCTATAACAAAGTTGAACACGACCTGAGCTGTAATAATTGCTTAACGACATTGTCTGTATGTACTTGTGTGGTTCTAGGGGTGGTGGACGGAGAAAGTCTCAGCATGTATGTCATGTGAAGTGCAGCACCTAAAAGAGACCTCCATGTTTGTTCTCTGAGTTCTTTTCTAATATTAGAACTCCTTAGAAAATGAAGGCACGATAGGAAGATTGCGCCACTGATGCGGGTCAACTCTCACTGTTCTCTCGTATCTACTGTTAGACTGTCACTCCCTGGCTCCCGTTCTTTGAGTTCTCTGGGTCTTCAAATAAGTTGTTCAGTCATTTATAATGCTCTTCACTCACATTTCCATTTGTTACAATTCCTTTAAGAACCAATCTCAAATGTCATCTCTTTAGGAAAACTTGATACAAATCATAATAATAACAGTTAATATATCTTGGATAAAAACTAGGTACTATTCTACTAAGTCTATAAAGTGAATATTATTATATCCATGTTTAAGATGAAGAAACAGAGTCAAATGACTAGCTCACTTCCTAAAGTAAGTCCAGTTACTAAGAGCAAAGTCAGGTTGCAAACCCATCTGGGTTCGAATATGAGTCTCTTGTTCTTAATTTGTGTTCTGATGTTAAAATGCTCTATGTTTAATTTTTTAAAGATTATTTATTTATTTTGAGAGAGAGAGAGAGAGAGCACATAGGGTAGGAGCAGAGACAGAGGGAGGGAGACTTCTAAACAGGCTCCGCGCTGATATAGTGCAGAGCCCAATGCAGGGCTTGAACTCACAAACTGTGAGATCACAGCCTGAGTTGGAATCAAGAGTCACATGCATAACCACTGAGCCACCCAGGTGTCCTTGTGACTCCTTAGGTTTAAATCACTGCCTGCACAAACTTTTCTTAATTTCCCCAAGTATATCATGCCTAGATTTGAAATGTTCTCTTCTTTACTTGGAAGGGTCTGCTGAGACCCTTGACATTTCTCTTCTTGTATTATCTTGTGTAATCTTCCTTTACTCTCTACATCTGGTGGGCTGCTTGTGACCTCCCTGAGGGCTGGGGCCAGGTCTTACTGTCTTATTTAAAGGATCCAGCATTCCGCCTAATAAATGTCTAATAAATAACCGAAGAATTGATGAGCACTCGTCTGAGTGGACTTTTAGAGAGCCTGACATAAGAAATTTTTCTGCTTATATTAGGAGAGTGTAAGGAAAGATGACTTAAGTTAGGCATGTGTTAGTTACCTTTAATCCTCCTAATTGAGGCTTTAGCTTAAAGTTAAATTCCAATATGATTAAAAGTGCAGTACTGATCTCACACGCCATTCCGGCCGTACGTCAATGCTCACCCACTGGGAGTATCAACCTTCCGAAGGTTAAAGCTAATGTCTGAGGGAGGAGCACCACTAGTTAGTGGTGCCAGAAGATTTAGGCCTTGGGGATCTGCACAAAACAACCCGCCCCTTTTTTCACACAGTGATGTTACCACTTGCTAATCAGTCAACAACTGGCCTCTGCGATAGAATTTCTCCTCTGGATTTGCACAGTTCATAAAGGCAGAACTGTCAGTGGACTTTTCCTTTACAAAACACCATCAATTTCCATGAAAGTGTTTATTTAGCTTTGGGGACAGGAAATGACTGCACTCCCAAACACGGTGAGATAGGGTGACGCTGCAATTTCCTGGTCATTATTTGAGGCACGATTGAGAACACAGTATACCTCCATTCATTAATTCAGAATGTTTTGATACTATCTATATACCTATAGTTCTCTCTCTCTCTCTCTCTCTCTCTCTCTATATATATATATATATATATATATATATATGTTTCTGTAATTCTTTTTATGTACGTATAGTAATTTATGAGATGTTCCCAAACGCTGCCCAAATAAGAGAAGACTCGGCTGAAAGTGACTCCAACGTTGAAGAAATTGTGATCTCACACAGCCACATGGTCTGTACATAGGGGTCAGTTAATTCAGTGGTTTGGTAGAATCATCAAGGACCCACGTTGCTAACATCTCTTTGCTTTGCCATTCTCATCATGGTAGACTTTGTCCTCAGCTTCCCCACTCAAGATCTCAAAGTGGGTGCTACAGCTCCCAGCTTCACATCATCATACCACCAGGTCAGAAAGGAAGAAGGGAAGGAGAGGGTAGTGTTGTACTGTTGTTAGTTGGAGAAGCGATTTGTCTGGTTAATTTCAATACAGAATGAGACTCTGGCATGCTAACTAGTGCCCCCTGAGAGCTGTTGGCGTCCTCCAAGTTTTTAGCAGGCCTGGTAGCATCCAGCCACCTGAGACTGAGCCATAGCAGGTTAGTGATGTTCTTAGCTGTCCAGGGTCACGCACTACACTGCTTGGCTCAGCGTGTGCCTACCCTACCCTGGCAGGCACAGGTAAGCCACTGAATCCCATTTGTGATGGGGATCCCAAATTGACTAAAGGAATATAAAATACTATTAAAGTCTGTTTACTAGTTTCGAATATACCACAAGTAATACAAATTCAGTCATGTTTAGAAGGGAAGAAGTCTGGTTTAAAATGTTTATTTGAGGGCAAATCAATACTTTCAGCCCACTAACGGAGAGTGTATTTATTTAGTCATGGCTCCAATGTATTAGAAAACACTAACTAGCCAAAACACAGTTACTATATTTTCTAAAAATTTTAATTCTAGATAGAAGTCTTAACTCATAAGCAGGCTGTCTTGACAAGTACTTTTTAAGGTCTTAGTATTCATTGTAATAATATTTTGCTAGGTTAATTTATAAAAATGGATACACAATTTGCTTTAAGTTTATAATATATTAAAGTTGAATAAATGCTATGTCACTTTAAATAAATATTGTAATTTTATTTTATTTAAAAAAACATGTTTTTTAAAAATTATTTTTAAATGTTTATTTCTGAGAGAGAGTGAGCGTGAGCATGCGGGGGGCAGAAAGAGAGGGAGACACAAAATCCAAAGCAGGCTCCAGGCTCTGAGCTGTCAGCAGAGCCTGATGCAGGACTCGAACCCATGAGCCATGAGATCATGACCTGAGCCGAAGTCAGAGGCTTAACCGACTGAACCACCCAGGTGCCCCAAACCATGTTGTTTTTTAGCCGTGAATACTTTCTAGCAATCTGTAGCAAGAGTCTCTCAGTATTATTAGCAAAGACAAACAATCACCATGATTGGAAGATTAATCAAGATTCCCCTACACCTCCAGGAGCAAAAGAGGATTTCTGTCTCCCCTAAAGTAAGTATCTGCTGCAGACCTACTAAGTCCTGCTTCTCTGAACACAAAAGGAGGGACTGAGTTGCTATATCTGCCATATATACATAATTCTTTTTTTTTTTTAAGTAAACTCTACCTCCGGTGTGGGGCTTGAACTCACAACCTTGAGATCAAGAGTCACATGCTCTACTGACTGAGTCAGCCAGGCACCAGATACATCATTCATTTTTATCCCTCACAATGGCCTAGTATGGAAGGTCCATGTGATAGGCATTGATAACACCCACCAACAAATGCAACTCTCCTCCGTTTAGCCACAGAGAGGCATGAAATTCCATGCATATTGAGACCAGGTCATGTGACTTATTTTGCACAAGCAAATTTAAGTGTATGTGACATTACTTCTGAGCAAAGAGCGTTTAATTACTACACTAATTGCTAGTGCTCTCTTAGTCTTCCTTGGCAACGTGTGGGAGCTGCTGTGGAATAGAGGCACAGTGACTGGAACCATCCCATGGAAGACAGCCACCTTGCACAGAATAGGAGTCAGTGTGAGATAAACCTTCAATGTTTTAGGCCACTGAGGTTGTGTGTTTTTTACAGCGTATCAGCTTAATTCAACTGCTAGAACTAGTCAACTGGAGTTGGGTCCATATTTTTTCCTGAGGGTGCTAACCACAAAAATTATGTAACTTACTCAGTTCTACCATCTAGTTCATTCCTACTTCAACTTAGACCTTCTTACCTTTCTTTTCAGTAGCTGGAGTAAAAGTAATCCTATTCATTTAAGGGGGAAGTGGCATATAAATAGCGTGCTCTAAAGACATCGGATTCCATAAGCATTTATGAAACACCCTGTTATGTTGCAAGGACATATGTCTCCTCCATATACATTGTTACATTTTGACCTCACAAGAAAAATCTGTGGAGCGGGAAATATTGATATAACCATTGCACAGAAGAAGGCTCTCATGCAGAGGTGGCTAAATAAATTCTTCAAGACCACCCACTAGTAAATGGTAGAAATGAAACACAAATCCAGCTTGTTTGGTTCTAATTCAATATACTTTTCACAATGCTATTCTATGGGCTTAGAAAATAAGTTCAAAGAAGAGGGGTGTGTGGGTGGCTCAGTTGGTTAAGCATCCAACTCTTGATTTCAACTCATGTCATGATCTCACCGTCATGAGATGGAGCCCCATGTTGGGGCTTAAGATTCTCTCTCTCCCTCTCCCTCTGCCCCTCCCACACTCATGCTCTCTCTCTCTTTCAAATAAATAAATAAACAAATAAATACATACATACATAAAAGAAAATCAATTCAAAGATGGAAACTAGGCCCAAGTAATATAATACTTCAAAAGAGTATTTAAAAGACATGATGGGTAAGAGTAAATCATATTAAAGAGTTTAGACAAATATGTTCAAAGCCAGAATATAAGTACTAGTGGTACTTGAGATAATTTTGTGTGTCATCCAATAAGGTGTTCACTAGTATGAATTGGGCCTCTGCTTCATCTCACTAAGTGTCACTAAAATCCCTGGACATTATATAAAAACAGACACAAGATGATTCTGAGAGGCAGAGAGAAGATGACAGTAATTTGATATCGTTCCAAGGAAAGATGTAATGGTGAGTTCCCTCGGTCTTCTCTTTGCCTCATGTATCCTACACTTGGAACCAAAGAAGCTGGTAGTACAGACGATGCTTGGTTCCCCCAAAAATCATATGTTGAAATCCTAACTCTCAATGTGATCCTAACTCCCAGTGTGATGTGTAAGGTCTTTGGGAGATGACAAGGTTGTCAGAGTGGAACCCCATGAATGGCATTAGGGCCTTTATAAAAGAGACCTCAGAGAGATCCCCCACCCCTTCCACCAGGTGAGGACATAGTGAGAAGGTAGCCATCTATGAACCAGAAAGGGTTCATAGACACCCTTTGCTGAGATTTCAATTTTGAAAATTTGTAAGGTGTCATGAGACACCTTATCTGCTAGTACTTGGATCTTGGGTTTCCCAGCCTTTGGAATGGTGAGCAGTGAGTTTATGCTATTTATAAGCCACCCAGTCAATGGTAGTCTTTCATGATATCCTGACCAGACTAAGACAACTGTAACCTGGGAATGCTGATGGATAAGGACACAAAAAGATCTCCCTGAAGGGCTTGCTCTCTTTAGTCGAAGAACCAGGAGAGAGGCAGATGAGCAGGACAGAAAAACCTTTTAGATAATAATCAAACACCACAGCCAAACACCACAGAAAAACATCTCAGGTTCTTCCTCCACCCACGCCAGCAAAGACAAAATGAAGAATCTAAATCTAGATCTAAATGTACCCTTGTGAGGCTCTAATGAGGCACCCCAACACCTCCCCCTGTGTGGTAGTAGAGATGCTGAGTAGACAGTGTCAGTGACTGCTGGGGAACCTGAACTTTCTTCACCCTCATCCATAATAACTATGTACCCCTCCACTTAGCCATCAGGATGGTGTCAAGTGAAGCCTAGTCACTATCACCCAGTGTTAGTGAGGCACCCACCACTGTGGTGTCAGTGCAGCCCATGTGGGTATCTAGAACTAACACCCCAACCAACAGTAATAAGGAATCCTCCTTCTTGTGTGTGAGGCAGAGTAAGGACTCTGGATTTCTGTCTCCACCAGGAAGGAACAATATGGCATCCTCTTTACCTTCGGTAGTTGGGGCAATATCATGAAATGCCAGGTAAAACAAAGTTTGAAGAGATCCAGAGTCTCATAATTTAAACATTTCTGGAATTCAGTAAAATTACCTAGCACATGAAGAACCAGGAGGATCTCAAGCCGAACGAGAAGACAATTAGTAAGATGCCCATTTAGAGATGACACAGATGTTAGAACTATGTGACAAAGATTTGAAAGCAGCCATCACAGTGCTTGAACAAGCAATTGTAAATATGCTTGAGACAAATTTTCAAAATTGAAATCTCAGCAAAGGAATACATTAAATAAAGAAAAACCAAAGGGAAATATTAGAACTAAAATAAACAATAACCCAAATAAAAATATCGGTGGATGGGATCCACAGTAAAATAGAGAGGACAGAGAAAAAGAACTGGGGAGCTAAATGATAGAACAATAGAAATCACCCAATCCGAACAACAGGGAGAAAACAGAGTGAGAAGAAAATGAACAGAGCCTCAGGGACCCCTGGGACTACCAAAAAAAAAAAAAAAAAAAAAAAAAAAAAAAAGAAAGAAAAAGAAAAAAGATACAACATTTGTGTCACTGGAGTCTCACACGGAAAGACTACAAGAACACAGCTGAAAAAGTACTCAAAGAAATAATGGCTGAAAGTTTCTCAAATTTGGCATGAGATACACCTACAGACTTGAGAAGCTCTAAATGGGGTGGGGGGGGATCCCAAGGAAATCCATTCTCAAACACATAATGAAACCTCTTAAAACTGAACACACAAAAAAATTGTGAAGGCAGACAGAGAAAAGCAATGCCTTTCTTTAGGGGAAAAATCATTACAATGACAGTCCATTTCTCATCAGGAAACATAAAGGTTACAAAAAAGTGGCACCATATTTATCCAAATGCTGAAGAATCCTAGATTCAGTGAAATACCCTTCAGAAATGAAGCGGAAATCAAGACACCCTCAGATAAATGAGAACTAAGAGATGTTGTTACCAATGGACCTGTCCAAAGAGAATGATGAAGGGAAGGTATCTAAACAGAAAGATAACCATGAAAAAGACACGTTGAAAGGAAGAAGGAACACAGTAAGCAGAAACATGTGTGAATACAATAGTTTTTTTTTCCTTCTGAATTTCTAAATTACGTTTTCTGAATTATGCCATTTGAAGCAAACATTGTAACACTGATGTGGCTCTGAATGTTTATAGAGGAAATATTTATGAAAACTATTTTACTAATGGGAGGAAAGTAAAGCGTGGTAAGATTTCTATACTTCACAGATACTTTTATACTTCGCAGGTGAAATGAGGACTGAAATAGACTGTGATCAATTGTATATAATGTGATGTGATGTAATGTAACACCCAGAGCAACCACGAAAAAGTTATGGTATTTTGAGTGCAAAATATGCACTCACAAGCATTAAAGACAAATCAAAATGAAATTCTAGAAAATATGCAAGTGACCTACAGAAAGACAGGGTAAGAGAAAACAGGGACAAAAAAAAAAAAAAAAAAACAGAGAGAACAAACTCAAAATAAAGGTGGCACTGAATTACATAGTGAAAAAAGAACCTTCCCTTTTCTTCTAAAAAAATTTTTTTTAATGTTTATTTATTTTTGAGACAGAGAGAGACAGAGCATGAATGGGGGAGGGGCAGAGAGAGAGGGAGACACAGAATCGGAAGTAGGCTCCAGGCTCTGGGCCATCAGCCCAGAGCCTGACACGGGGCTCGAACTCACGAACCGTGAAATCACGACCAGAGCTGAAGTTGGACGCTCAACCGACTGGGCCACCCAGGCGCCCCAAACCTTCCCTTTTCAATTCCTCTCAAACTTCTGATCAAATCAGGCAGAAGGGCCAGTTGGATGACAGGAGTCTTTAGCACTTCTCTGATATTGCTAACCTTTCCTTTTCTAACCTAGAGAGAGCAGGTCTCAGATTTGGAGACGTGACTGATCACAGTATTTGGTGGTAGTATTTGGCCATAACTGTATAACACTGCGTTTCACTGCATTTATTTGTAAGGTCACCTTCCTTATTGCAAAAGATAGAAGTTTCTATACAAGAGTCTCATAAAAGGTTTCTTTTTCAATAATTAGGGAGACGTGCTAGATTAACCTATTGAAAAATAATAAATACATAATAGTCATATATTCAAAAAGAGCAAATATCAGAAAGACCGAAGTTTGTGAACTCATTTTGGTAAAGTGGCAAAGCCATTTATTATCATATATACAGTAACCAAACATTTCTGTACTAAATATTCATTATTCTGTACTAAATATTCATTATTCTGCACTAAATATTCATTATTTGTATATATATGTGTGTGTACCTATATATGTGTGTATACACACTTGAAGTCATCTTTATTTTTTATCGAAGTATAGTTGACATGCTGTTTACATATTTTTAAGCCCATTATAATGTGAACTCCTTTAAATCAGAAAAGATATCAATTTTGTTTTCTTAGCACTTAGTCTTATATTTGCCGCATAATGTTCTCAGTAAATGTCTGAGTTAGTATCTAACTGAATAGCTCCAAAGGGAAGCATAGAAAAGTACGAGTGAACTCCACGCCTTTGCTATGCTTCGCCTCTGGCGGGCCAGGAGTATAAATGTTCTAAATAACATACATGCTTGAGTTTTTTCTAAGCGTGGGTTTATGTATGCATGGGGCCAGTGCATCTACAGCTAAGAAGATGAAAATGGGTGGTATCATGGCACTTCACCAGCACCAACGAGAACAAAAATGTGAGTGCTTCCTGATATTTCAAATCCAGTTTTTATTAAACTACATTTGGTTTTCAGAAAGATTAAATATTTAGCATAGACATATGTCCATTTATGTTATAATTTTAATCAGGCACTATATGCCAGGATCTTACTAATTTTTAAATTTGGGGGGTTTTAAGCATGGGGCCCATTCTTGAAGAAGATGGCTATATTTACTGAAAATTATTATTAGCTAGGTTGATGAAAAATAAATTCTGCATGTATGTGTGTGTTTCTGTATATATCTGTGTGAATGTATTGTGTATTTAAAACTTTAAAACTCTTGTTTTAATCATGTCCTTTCTACTTACCTAATGAACTTAAAAAGTGGAGAAAAATCTCTCAGAAGCTAACCTCTCATTATTTCTGGAGATAGCATATTTTCTCTTATAATATAAAATGATCTGAGGATATGAACAGTCCCTTTTCACAAAGGAAAAAAATCACTCTGTGTGTGTGTGTTAGTGCACATGTGCACGTGCACGAGTATGTGTATATAACAGCCAAGTTGCATTTATGGCTTAGAGTGTATGGCAATCCTTTCTTAGGCAAGTTTGTTAACACTCTCAGATGCAAACAATATTAGAGATGAATGACTAAATTTTCCAGATGTGGCCTGGACAGATTTGCACTGGAAATAGGTAAATATCTTAAAAGTTAGCATATTATCGTGCTGTACAAAATTGCTATTAAGTGTGTGAAACCAGCTGTTTTTCAAAACCTCCTGTTTGAAATAACCTTGGCAGTATTACATACTTAGCAAACTCCTTTTCATACATAAATACAAAGGTAGATTTTGATCTGTTCTTGTGCAAACTATCACAGATTTGGAATATGGTCTCTCTTACTGAAATTTATTGTATCGCTCTAAGATTTTGTGATGCGTCAGGGAAACAAAATGAGTAATTTACTTCTGAAGAATAAGAGTTCTTTCTCTGAAGACTAAAGTAAGAAGTTAACTTTTACATTTTACTCATTTGAACGTATAAAGAACAATTCCAATTAATTTTTAAGGAGTGAAAATTTGTGATATACTATAGATGTCATGGAGAAAACATTACACAATGTCTTGCATAGCATATTCTGACAATTTCATATTCCCCTACTTCTAGGAACAATGGCTTGTTTCATGTTTTACTCTAATGACCATTTCAGAAGAATGAAAGACCATATTTGTGGGAAATGACATTTCAAAACTGGGAAAAAGGGAAGAGCATATTCATGAGGAAAGAATGATTCATTTTAGAAGATAATTCTTTCTGATGCACAATAAATTAGAGCTAAATATATAGTTTATTTCTGCATTCAATCAGTAATTATTGAGAGCCTACTATGTGCAAAGCTCTGGTTTATCAACGTTATTTTGGTGAGCAACACAGAAGAAATTCTCCTCTATACAGGACTTCTTTATGGAGAGAAGTCCAATTATAAGCAGGGGGAACCATAAGGTCATGTAAGGTAATAACTATAAGGTAATAAGGTAAGTCATGAGAAGTACTATCAAGAAGAGAAAAGAGGGTGATGTAATAGCAAGTGATTAGTAGAGAGACAGGACGTTATATCTATACTAGAAGTCAAGGAAGGTACTATGGTCTGACTGTAGGAATTTAGATAATACTTGGTACTTTAAGGGTACTGCATATCACAACACACACCCACACCCACAAATGCACACATACAAATCTGTTTAAAAAATGCACACAAATACTTGGGTGCACTTGTCACCTCACATCCATTAGTGCAAGCACAATGTTGGCTTTGACCTTAAACACCCATCTTTGGGACTAGTGTCATTCAGGTCCCTGGAAAAGGCTTCAACTCTCTTCGCCTTATGTTCTCTAAAAACTACAGTGGAGGTTTGGCATTGTCCACCATTGATGTTGAAGTGGACACTGTTTTGGAGTCTATAGGAGATTTGGGCGACTGACTTACTGAGGCAAGAAAAAATACAAATTCTGCCCAGTTTAAATTTTTTTTAACATTTATTTATTTTTGAGAGACACAAAGAGGCAGAGTATGAGCAGGGGAGGGGCAGAGAGAGAGGAAGACACAGAATTTGAAGCAGGCTGCAGCCTATGAGCTGTCAGCACAGAGCCCGATGTGGGGCCCAAACCCACGAACTGTGAGATCATGACCTGAGCCAAAGTTGGATGCTCAACTGACTGAGCCACCCAGGCACCCCAAATTCTGCTCAGTTTAATGTATAGATTCTTTCATAGAAGGAATCATTTCTTAGTACAACACCTGGTCTATTTTCTTGCTATTTGTTTTTTAACTTTTGTTTCTGGATATTGCAAATCAGGATAGTATTTGCTACATATGCATATACACATGCATCCATCTTCATCTGTATCAGTATATGTCTGTATCACCTATATATGTATACCTATGTGTAGAAGGTCTAATGTAATATGTATATGTCTTATACCAATTTTTGAATTGAGATATAGATATTCTATAACTCTAGAATTGAAAAAGTTGTAATTTTGTTATTTACTACTTATTTAAATATATGAATTTAATATTTAGTTAAAACAAATTTTTTAAATAAAAAATGTTTATTGAATATATTAAGATGTTATATATTTTTAATTTTAAATTGATAGCCATAAGTTACTATTTGCCTTTTGTCTTTCTAAATTTAAAAATCTTAGTTAAAAATTAACTATTCAAAAACATGGCAAATAATATTACTGATATTTATATTTAAATGTTTACAACATTGACAAAAGCATATTCCAATATTATGTATTTTAAGTATGTTCAAAAATGGTATACTTCTACACTATTATGTTAACGAACTCAACTTTAAATAAATTATGTACTCTAAACAAAACCAATTAAATACTAATTTTGATCCTTTTAATCATTACTGTGAATTTGTTCCAAATTGTACAAACACACTGAGTACAACAATACAATGAACTGTATTGCTAAAATGAAGGCAAGGAAATTAAATTCATGGAATCATTATATGTTTATAAAATATGCATGTCTTTATTCTATTACCAATCTAAACATCACCAGCCCTTCAACCAGAACACTGAGACATGCAACAGTAATTACATTAAATTCAATTATCTGATACTTTGCCCACCTGCAATCACATAAACCCTATTGCTCCACATAAGGACATATTTGGAGGATTTAACAAAACACAACATACTCTTGTTAGCTTGTTAGCCGGTGATTTAGACATGAGGTCTGTGAGTTACCCTAAGCCCAACAAATGTTGGGGTAGACCTGCCTGTAAGGCAGTATGTCAGCTATGCACAGCTCTGAGTGCAACGAGAGAAAGATGCTTGGTGTGTAAGAAAAACAGCAGAAAACGGTGTGACTAATGCCCGGATTGCCGCGGAGAACAGAGAAGAGATGAGACGGGAAGCAGTGATCCAGAGCAGATACGGTAGTGGTTGGCACTAGACTGGTAACCGGGTAAGTGGAGGAAGATGGAATTCGCACGCATTTTGGAAACATCGTTGACAGGACTGCCAAAAGATCCCATACAAGATATGAATAAAAGAATCAAGATGATTCTAAAGTTGTGTTTCTTGAGAGCAAATAGAAGATAAACTCAGGTAATGCACCCATTTACCAATATGCAATCAATAATTACTCCGAAGATTGTATCTATAAATACGTGGAAGGGTGGATGGCCAGCAATGGAAAAGTGGTAACAGTAACAAAAACAATGATGCCTAATGTCTGAATATTCCATTGTACTTATAAAGGATTCACTACATTGTCTCATTTGATGCACATCACAATTCTCTGGGGCTACTTATTTTCTAAATGTTACAGATAAAATTATTGAAAAGATCTATTGCTTAAGTGCCTTATCCAAGATTCCAAAGGTTCAGATCTAAGGAAGGAGTGGGGAAAAAGAAATACCTAGAGTAGATTCCTGTCTCAGAATTTCCTACTAATGTTGACTTAAGAATTGTGTTCCACACTTCTGACTTCAAGTATTACTCTTTCTACTATACCACAGGCCGCATTACATACAGTGCATGAGGAGTTGACTATCTTAGGCTTTCAGTTCTAAATGTCTAATGGTTTGTGTGCTTTAACTTGGATCCTAAAGGCAGCAATAAAAACCTGTCTATAGAAATTGCAGACACTGACTTTTCTCCCTACCTACAGTGAGGAGGTTTCTGCATTCACCTTAACTTTATAGCACCATGAGCATTCTATCACTCACTCGCTTTATCTGCAAACCACATTATGAGCTTCTATAAGTAACCTTTAAAAACATTTTTTTTTAAGTTTGGTTCTTAAAAATATTAGAGCCTTCAATGATTAGCTTAAGCAGTACTAGCCTTGCTGCCCACAGTTCCCTGATGTTGCATCCCTGTCTTCAAATGAGGCTCAGTAGATATAATAACAGGTGACTGTGTTCCTTTATATTTCATGAAGATCGAGTTTTAATGAATCATCAGTTTTGCAGTATAGGCAACTGGGTCCACTCTTCAAAAGGTCACCAGAGTGCTGTCATTCTTTGTACAGGTATTTAATCTCTAAGTAACTGATGCTGTATTTAAATATGTACAGTATTTGACATTAGGTTTTGTACTAATAAATGTTGGAGGGCTAACCACTGGCAAAATCTGATCAGGTAATGGCTAAAGTAGAAATTTGTAATAGTACTAAGTGTATCAACTAAACCTTAAAGGACAAGTTTTGACTGAACATAGACAAAATGGAGGGCAACTTTATTTCTATTCATGTTTATATTTTCAGAAATGATAGCTTACATGATATTTTAGGAAAGTCTGAACCTGTCATCTTGATGTGAAATACAAAATTTGTACTATATAAATGTACTATAACTTAAAAGCAATGTAGCTATTTGAAAATATCGCTGATGTAGGGTAGCTCTCTCTTTAAACCAAAAAATTTGACTATAGAAGGATAAGTCACATTATAAATTATAAAGTTGCTAACTCTTATCTCATTATTAATGTTGATCTTTACCAATAATATTCTACCATAAACAGTGGCTCTCTTTTGGTGATGCTCTTGCCATTAAACAGAGCTTCTTAATCTTTTTTGGTGTTTGTAGATCATTCTGAAAGGAATAAAATTTACGGACACTCAGAAAAAGCCATGTGTATCGCAGTAAATGAATTTTGCACAGGGTTCACAGAAATTCTTCCCTTAGAGAAGAATCCTCATTCTATTTAATGACCTCCATTGGTGACTTAAGAATGTTTTCTTCTTTATTTCAAATAGAAACTTTTATTACTTATTACTGTTCAGATATTACTATCTGCAAGGTTTTGGGGCATTTTGTTTGTTTGCTTGTTTTTTTTTTAAATTTTTAATGTTTAATTAATTTATTTATTTTTGAGAAAGAGAGAGAGAGCGTGCAAGTGGGAGAGAGGGGCAGAGAGAGACAGAGGGAGATAGAGAATCCAAAGCTGACTCTAGGCTCTGGGCTGTCAGCACAGAGCCTGATAAGGAACTAGAACTCACAGACTTTGAGATCATGACTTGAACTGAAGGCAGACACTTAACTGAATGAGCCACCCAGGTGCCCCAAGTTGTTGTTCTTGTTTTTTAACATACCAAGTCATAGTATATCATGAAAGGAAGTAAGAAATTGTACTTTAATGCCAGTCACCAAATTTTCTACTACAATACTCCAAGCTGACTCTTAAGATTGTAAGTGTGTATATAATCTAAATAAATGAGTTAGTTGCTGATGTATAAGAATACACTGGGGGGTGCCTAAGTGGCTCATTTGGTTACACTTCTGACTCTCAGTTTCAGATGAGGTCATGATCACAGTTTGTGAGTTCAAGTCCTGGATTGGGCTTTTTGCTGACAGTGTGAAGCCTGCTTGGGATTCTCTCTCTCTGCCTCTCCCCCCACCCCTTAACATAACATAACATAACATAACATAACATAACATAACATAACATAACATAACGTAAATAAACTTGGCCTTGGTGCTGCTTTGGGAATATGCTTTTCTTCTTTTTCATCGAGGTACATGTTACCTACAATTGAATGCATAAATATTAGGTCTACAAATTAGTTTGACAAATATGATCATCGGTTTAATTAATTCACCAATCAAGATTTCCTTCAGCTCATGGTATTCTTTTCGTCCTTTTTTATTCAATCCTAAACTCCTGTGGGCACCTATTGTTCTTACGTCTCTAAATGAAATAAAATATAGTAAATTTTTTGGACTGGCTACTTTCATTCAACATAAAGGGTTCAAGGTTCATATATGTTATGAAGTTCACCAGTAGTTCATTTTACATTGCTGAGTGATACTTTAGTTTATGATAATCTTCCAGTTGGTTCATCCTTTCTCCTAATAATGGACATACCAGCACATATTTCATTTCTCAAGGGTGGAATTATTGGGTCATAGGATTAGTGTAACGAACTGTCAAAAAAGTTTTGCAAATGACTGTACACTTTAACCTCATTTCTTCATGTCCTCACTGAAGTTCGATATTATCAGGGCTGTTGAGTTAGCTATTCTGCTTATTGTAGAATACTTTATCATTGTTGTTTTACTATGCATTTTCTAGATTATTAACAATGTTGAGTACCTTTTTGTGTACTTAGGGGTCATCCATATATACTCTTTTGATAAGTCGTTCTTTCAACTTTTGCACATTTTGTTTTAAACTGAGACGTCATTCCTTCTACTATTGATTTGTGAGTTCTTTGCATATTTTGAATATAATCCTTTGTCAGATATTTGCCTTGTATTTGTGCCTTTTGTGAGTCAATGGTATGTTTTCTTACTTTGTTAAGAGTGCTTTGGGGGGCACCTGGGTGGCTCAGTTGGTTAAGCATCCGACTCTAGATTTTGGCTCAGGTCATGATCTCACGGTTGGTGAGATCAAGCCCTGTGTTAGGCTCCTTGCTGATAGCACAGAGCCTGCTTGGGATTCTCTCTCTCCCTCTCTCTCTGACTCTCCTCTGCTCATGAGCATGCTCTCTCTCTCTCAAAATAAATAAACTAAAAAAAAAGTGTTTTGGATGAGTGACAGTTTTTAATTTTGGAGAATTCCAATTTATCATTTTCTTCTATGCTATGTGCCTTCTGTGTCCTATCAATATTTGCCTACCCTAGTCTTGCAAACATTTTGTCCCTGTTTTTTGTTGTTGTTAGAAATTTTACAGCTTTTGTTTCTACATTTTAGTCTAGCATCTATTTCACGTTAATTTTTATATATTTTGCATAGTGAGGATTGGGATATCTTATTTTTCCATATGGGTATACCTGTATACTTTTACAAAGATAAATTAACTATATATGTTCAGGTCTATTTCTAAACTGTTTTGTTTCATTAAGATAAAATTCCACACTGTCTTGATACTGTAGTTTCATATGAGTTTTTGAAATCTGGTAGTATAAGATCTCCAACTTTATTCTTTCTTTTCTTTCCTTCCTTCCTTCCTTCCTTCCTTCCTTCCTTCCTTCCTTCTCTTTCTTCTTTCTTTCTTTCTTTCTTTCTTTCTTTCTTTCTTTCTTTCTGTTATTCTAGAGCCTATCTTTTCCATATAAACTTTGTGATCAGCTTGTCAATTGCTGCAAAAATTTCATGGGATTTTGACTGGTACTGAACTGAATCTGGGAAGATCAATTTGAGAAGAAATGACCTCTTCATAATATTTAGTCTCACAATTCACAAGCATGGTGTATGTCTTCATTTATTTAGGTCTTTGTAAATTTCTCTCAACATTTTTTATAGTTTCCAGGGTACTTGTCTTGCATCGATCCTTGAAATTTTCTCTCTAAATATTTTATACTTTTTGATGCAATTCTGAATGACATTTTAAAAATTTGTTTTCCAATTGGCCACTGCTTATATAGACACACATTTGACTTTTTGGTATATTTACCTTGAAATCTATGATATTGATAATTTTGCCTATTGTTAGCTTTTTTGTATATATCAAAGAATTTTATTCACACAAAGATCATTTCATTTGTGAACAAAGGCAGTTGTAATTCTGTCTTTCCAGTCCCTGTGCCTTTTATTTCTTTTCTTGCCTTATTATACTGGCTAGGACCTATAGTATAGTTGAATAGAAGTAGTGCAAATAGGCACCTTCCCCCCCGCCCCCTCAATCTTGTAGGGAAAAACACTCCATCTCTTCCCTGTTAAGTACGATGTTATGATTGTTTTGATAGATCCTCTTTATAAAACTGATAAAGTTTGTTTTTATTGATCTTTGCTCAGATATTTTATAATGGGTAGAGGAAGAGCTTTAAAAGTGTTTTTCCTTGGAAGACATCCAGATGGCCAACTGACACGTGAAAAAATGCTCAACATCACTCATCATCAGGGAAATACAAATCAAAACCACAATGAGATACCACCTTACACCTGTCAGAATGGCTAACATTCACAACTCAGGCAACAACAGATGTTGGTGAGGATGCGGAGAAAGAGGATCGTAAGGAACGTAAGGGAAGGGAAACAAAAATAATATAAAAACAGGGAGGGGGACAAAACAGAAGAGACTCATAAATATGGAGAACAAACTGAGGGTTACGGGAGGGGTTGTGGGGGCGGGAAAGCTAAATGGGTAAGGGGCATTCAGGAATCTACTCCTGAAATCATTGTTTCACTATATGCTAACTAATGTGGATGTAAATTTTAAAAAATAAAAAATAAAATTAAAAAAAAGTGCTTTTCCTTGGGGTGCCTGGGTGGGTCAATCACCTAAGCGATGGCTTCAGTTCAGGTCATGATCTCACAGTTCATGAGTTGGAGCATCCCATTGGGCTCTCTGCTGTTAGTGCAGAGCCCACTTTGGATCCTGTCTCTCACTCTCTGCCCCTCCCCCACTGATGCGCGCATGCATGCGCACACGCTCTCTCTCTCTCAAAAATAAATAAACATTTAAAAAGATGTTTTTCCTTCAGCCATTGAGATGGTCATCTGATATCTTTGTGGGTTTTTTTCCCCTCTGTTATTTGGTAGATTGCATTAATTGCAATTGGAATATTTAACAAATTTTGCATCACTGGAATAATTCTGGTGTAATTGTGATATACTATGTTTTAAAGTTATTGCTGCATGTTATATTTTCAAATATTTAGTTAAAAACGTTTTCATCTGTGTTCACAAGAGATATTGGCCTTAGTTCTCCTTGTTTGTAATATGCTTGTCAGATTGGGTATCCAAATTTTTCTGGACTCTTAAAATGAGTTCAGAAATGTTCTCTAATGCTCTATTTTCTGAAATAATTTATCTAGAATTGATGTTAATCTTCCTTAGGTGTTTGATATGAAAACCAGTGAAACTCCCTGGGACCAAAGTTTTCCTTGGGGAGGAGGTTTTATATAAAAATTCTATTTAAAAAAATCAGATATAGGACTATTTGGATTTCTGATTATTGAGTCAGTTTTGATAAGTTGCATTTTTCAAAGAATTTGTTTATTTCACCTAAGCTGTCAAATGTATCACCATAAAGCTTCCTACACAACTCTCTTATCTTTTAATATCTATAGGATCTGTGGTGATGTCTCCCCTTTCACTACCAACAAAAGAGTGTGTTTCTTCTCAATGTTTTCTAATGTCATATTTATTAGGATTTAAAAATTTTTGTTAATATTTTCAAAAAAGTAACTCTTACCTTTCAAAATTTTCTCTATTATTTTTTACTTTCTATTTTATAAAGTTCTGCTTTTTAAAATCATATTTCTCTCTATTATTTAGTTTGTATAATCCTATTGATGTGTCTTTAAATTCAATGGGCTTTTCTTCTACAGTGCCCAATCTGCTATATGCTCATCCAGTGAATTATTCATTACTGACATTCTGCATTTTTTCACTAGATTGTTTTTTATACAATCCTCTTATTTTTCCAACTACATCACAGCTGAATCTAGAATATATTACATGCTTTGTCCAAAAGAGCTAATAGATAGCTCACATTTATTTAAACCAGAGGTAGAAATTCTGCCTGATCTCAACAATGTATATTAGATATAAAACAAACCATAGCTCTCTTCTACTATCATATCTTATGTTCTGCTAAGGAAAGAGGTTGAGTGAATAACATTTTACCATATTCACGTACTTTTAGTGTTGAACATACACCAAAACACACTAAAAAGTGAAAAGCTGAATCAATTTTTAAAAAAATAATCCAAATGAAATGAAAGGATCATGCAAGGTGTTAAAATGTCCTTAGGCAGTATTTTTTTTTTTTACAAACATCTGTTTCCAATATGAGACATAGTTTAGGAAATCGGTCACATTAGAACTAAGACCATTTTTTAAAGCTTTTTGTTAAAAATTCGTATGTGACCCAAACACATTAACAAACACTGCAAGCCAGTCAGACCTCAACATAAAGGGTGAGTATTCTCTAAGGAGGAGATGATTGCTTTTTGATGTTTTTAGATTTAGATTTTAGATTTTAACTTTAGATGAATAATGAAATAAAAATCTATTCAGCCTGTACTTCGTGAGTGTATCTCAAACTTTAATCCTTTTAAGAGCCATTGAGAGAATTAATCATGCAGTTTCCTAGGCATGATTGAGTGGTTCTAGAGTGACCTCCAGGAACGTTCACTTTTAATTAGACTTCCAGGTTGTGTCTTCAACCACATGTCCTCAAACCATTGAGTAGGAGACAATTAATACTAGATCCCATTTCATAGTTAGAAAAGTCCCATGAGATCAGCAATACCATCTTGAATTTAAAATAGACCAAACTGATGTAAAGGTCATTAAAAGGTAAAAAAAAAAAAAAAAAAGATGTGAGCCCAATATTTTTTTAAGTTTATTTATTTATTTTGAGAGAGAGAGAGAGAGCAAGCAAGCATCAACAGGGGAGGGCCAGGGAGAGAGGGAGAGAGAATCCCAAGCAGGGATCAGTGCAGGACTTGAATTCACACTCACAAACCATGAGCTCATGACCTGAGCCAAAATCAAGAGTCAGATGCTTAACCAACTGAGAGCCACTTAGGCACCTGAACCCAAGTCTTTTTTGTCTCTTATGACCATGGTCTTTTAGTGAAACACATACCTTGCTTTCTAGCCAAGTATAGAGTGTAGCTACACCTTCTTAATTTACCAAAAGGCTTAACCCTCAAATCAATGCAGTCATCTTACAAACTCTGATTTCCTTAGAACGCAATATTAAGAGTCCTTTAAGTCAACCTTGATAATTCTTTCTCCCTTAGTGCCTTCATCCTCTTTCATTATCAAGAGGAAATTTTGACTTTACATCTTAAATATGCCTTGAGTCCCTGCACTTCTTTCTATCTGCAACACCATTATCCTGATGCAAACTACGATCCTTTCTCTGAACAGCACTTCACTGACATCCACTCATGTGTATTTTCAGTCTATTGTCCGCATTGTAGCTGAAGTGATCATTTCAAAATGCCCATCTGATCATGTTTAAAATATTTCAATGGTTTCCCATTATTTGGGGAATAAAGAACATGTCTTAATATGGCCAACATAACCCTACATAATTTGTTATTTACTTTTTCTCTAGCCTCATCTGTACCAGGATTTCTCTCTCTCTCCACTATAGACACTTTGGACTTTTATAGTTCTAAAATATGCCATATTCCCTTCCACCACAGGGCCTTTGCACATGCTGTTACCACAAGCTGAAACGCTCATTGCCTCATCTTTATCTAATAATCTTTCATTTTGAAGGTGTGAAATCAGTTATTACCTCCTCTTGGAGATCTGGTGGATCTCCCTGAATAAGTCAAATTACCCAATTATAAGTTTACAACTCACTATGTACCTATTCTTATTAATGTTTTCATTATTTATTTATATCTGCTATTATAGTAGGTTGCAGACTTAATAAAAGCAGACAAAACTTAATTTTGCTCCCTATTTTCAACACTTATCCCAGTGCTAGAACACACGAGGAACTCAAATATTTTATGAATGATCACATCATTTAATTAATTATCTTAACAGTGAGCTTCTCGGCAACAAAGACAATGTAATTAAAGAAATATGGATTTGAGGGTCACCTAGGTGTCTCAGTTAAGCATCTGACTTCAGTTCACGTCACGATCTCATGGTCTGGGAGTTCCAGCCCCACACCGGGCTCTGTGCTGACAGCTGGGAGCCTGGAGCCTGTTTCAGATTCTGTGCCTCCCTCTCTCTCTCTGCCCCTCCCCCACTCATGCTCTGTCTCTCTCTGTCTTTCAAAAATGAATAATGAAAATTCCTATTTCTCAAAGAAATTTAAATACTGCCTAGAAAGGAATATTATAAAATACCTTACTTAATTTTTTCCATAGGAAACTATAGTTAAGTCAGAATAATAGAACAACAATTATAAAGTATAAAGTATTTGTGCTAACAACACTTAGAATTAAAATACAATCTAACTTAAACTATATTTAAAAGATGTTAAAGCTATCTCCAAGAATAAAATTCCTATTATTTCCTAGAAAATATCATGGTGACTCAGGGGAATTAGATGAAAACCCAACAAAGTCATCTTTTTGTGATTCAGTATTGGATGGGTTATTGGAATCTGTGACCAAAATACATCTGTGGACACAAATACAAGCTCAGCCTTATTCTTTTCCTTGAGCCAGCCAAGCACTGCTTATAAATCACCCAGAAGCAGCAATAATGGGGTATGTCTTTTCTGAGGACCCACTGTTCATAATGAATTTTCCCTAGTTAGCCCTTAAAATATCCAAGAAGCAGATTCTTGAATTTTTCTATTTTAAAAATAAAGTAACTGCCATTTTAGTTATTCTGAAGTTGACACACAGAATGCCAAAAAAGGTATGTATGAAAAGTACCATTTACCAAAATACCTTCCTCAGAACACGAGTGACAGGTAAAGATGTTAACTGTTATTCTTTATTAAAAAATTTAAATTTTGATCCCTGAGAAAATAAGTTGAAAACATTAACTCAGTTTCTTTATTGTGGGACTTCTGAGAAATGAGTTTGATGTTTTAATATGCATTGTGATCCTCCAAAGAAGAGTTAAATGGAGCACAGAATTTCCTATATTCATTTGGCCTCTTAAAATATTAATGCAGTTCAAGAAATATTTCAAGAAACTCTCATGGCTTGTGGAGCACAGTTTGGGACATTGTGATATTATAATGTATGTGGTTGAAAACCATATAAACAGAATGTCAGTATTTTCTCTCACCTCGAGTCTCAACTCCTTTTGGCATGTTTGGGAAAGGCGTTGGAGGGGAGCGGGTTGTTTAAATACTGAGTTTTTAAGTTGGCTGTGAATATGCCGAGTTTTATAATTTTCTAAATAATTTTCTGACTTGTTTTCCCTGTCTGAAGCTCGGGGAGATTAAAAAGACCCTAAGCTCATTGTCTAGAAGCCAATGGGCACAGAGTTTTAGTTAAGCAAGATGAATAAATTCTGGAGACGTGCTGTCCACTATTGTTCCTGTAGTCAACAATACTGTATTGTACGCTTAAAATGTAGAGGGTAGATCTCATGTTGTGGTTTCTACTGTGATAAAATAAAATGAAATAATAAAATAAAATAAAATAAAATAAAATAAAATAAAATAAAATAAAATAAAATAAAATAAAATTTGTGAGCTCAAGGTGCATATAATTTGGAACAAAACAAGATTTATCAGGAGTGCTTGGGTGGCTCAGTCGCTTAGGCGTCTGACTCTTGATTTCAGCTCAGGTCATGATCTTATGGTTCACGAGATCAAGTCCTGCATCAGGCTCTGTGTGGAGCCTGCTTGGGATTCTCCCCCTTGCCCCCCACCCCTCCTCCACTTGCATGCTCTGTCTCTTTCAAAATAAATAAATAAACATTTAAAAAACCCCAAGATTTATCTGACTCCAAATACTGTGTTTTTTCTACTAAAGTTTAGATATATTCATGTCACTGCCTTTTACTGGGATGCAATTCCACAGAATGGTTAAGAACACGGACTTTGCTCAGGAATCCCAACACTAACAAGATGTGTAAACTTGTGATTTACATACACTAAAAATTCAGTATTTTGGGGGTGCCTGGTTGGCTCAGTCGGTTAAATGCCTAACTTTGTCTCAGGTCATGAACTCATGATTTGTGAGTTCGAGCCCTGCATCGGGCTCTGTGCTGACAGCTCAGAGCCTGGAGCCTGCTTTGGATTCTGTGTGTGTCTCTCTTTCTCTGCCGCTCCCCCACTTGCACTCTGCCTCTCTCTCTCTCAAAAATAAATAAACATTAAAAAAATTCAAAAATTCAATATTTTCATCTATACAAAGAGAGAAATAATAGGATCACCATGAGTATTAAACAAAATAATGAATATAAAAAGGCCCAGTGAGGGGCGCCTGGGTGGCTCAGTCAGTTAAGCCTCTGACTTTGGCTCAGGTCATGATCTCACGGTTCGTGAGTTCGAGCCCCATGCCCCATGCCCCATGTTGGGCTCTGTGCTGACAGCTCAGAGCCAGGACCCTGCTTTGGAATCTGTCACTCCCTCTCTCTCTGCCCCTCCCCTGTTCATGCTCTGTCTCTCAAAAAATAAATAAACGTTAGAAAAACACTTAAAACAACAAGGCACAGTGAGTGTCCCCAAACAGTCACTAGCACTCTCATGCATACAACCTGCGGTTGGAGAAATTGTCTTATGAAGACAGTTTTTATACATAAACAAAACATGGAGAATTGAGATGTTTATTCCAAAAAGTCAAACAGCAAATATTTAGAAAAAAGCATGTTAAAGTATTTTATTCGCCGTTTACTGGGATTGTCGTCTCTCATTATTTGTTATCAGGGTTTTTTAACCCTGGGGGTTAAAGAAGTTTACGACCAGATAAGTCCATGGCTACTAAATCATAAGCAAATTTTTATCGGTACATAGCTATAGGCATTGTCCCTCTCACAGAAGTTTTAAAACTTTTTCCAGATTCTTCACCCCTGAAATTTAATAATGTCTTACTTTTATTTCCATCCACATTATTTGTTTTGATATAGGTTACATGGCAAGATTTTTTGTCCTATGTAAATGAAACCATTTCTTCAACAGTGTTGAAGTTCCCAGGTCTTTTTCTGTAGCCATATCAACTTTCAGGTACTACCTTTCAATAATTATTGGCAATACAGAAAAATGTAGGTGGCATTTTGCAAGCATTTGAATGTCAGGTTGACGATCAATAGGCTGCACTCTCACATACACACACACACCTGTGAACAAAAGAGTGATTTGATAATATCACCGTCTACTTGGTATTTGATGGAAAAAAAACACACTAAAAATACAGCTTATAATGTGTAAATATAAGAAAGAACTGGTTTAAGAGGAATAGTTCTTTTTAGTTAACAACATAGTAAGACTGCTTACTCTTATTGTCCATCTTCAAGAGCACTGGCAAAGTACATTAAAGAAAAAAGGTGTGATATTCATTTCAAACTCAGATATCAAGCCAGATATTGATTGTTGTTGCTTAGAAATATCTTATACACTTCCTTGTACCTCATAGTAAGACTCTCAGAAATAGTATTTAACAGACTCGTTGGCCAGCAGTGTTCTATTAGGTCGGCCAAAGGGAGGCATTCATTTGAGATCTGCATGGCAGAAGAGAAGTAAGTCATTATTTTATGGCAGCAGAAATCAGTGATTAATTCGTCCATGACAGACAGTGAATGTGGGATTTATTTCCTGGTTTCCTGATTCCTTTTGAGAATCTGCTACCCCAGTGCTACAGGAAACGGAGACCATTGATGGTCACTTTGATGCTGCCCTTTGATTTCCAGAATTCCTGAAAGTGCTCTAACCATCCCTGCTCCAGACTATCGACAAAAATACGAGTCTAATACCATATACTGAATTACATTTTTTCAAAGATATCTAGAAGGGCTTCTATTTTCTAGAACAAATTTTGATTATTATGGACAGCGTAATAAAAACAGCAATTGAAATAAGGAGAGTGAACACAGCACCCCCCTGGAGCCTAGGAACCTGGGATCTTGTTTTAATTTTCCTGTTAAAACTTGCTAGGTGACACATGATTTTACCTTCCAGGGCTCAGTTTTTCCATCCATGGTTTCAGATGATTTCAAGGGTGAATTTTTCCAAACATTTAAGGAAAAGATTTTAAAAAAAGGAATGTTTCCCATTGAATCTTAAAAGAACATTGCAAGAGATGAAAACTACAAGCGAATTTCTCTCTCCTAAACATAGGCATAAAACCCTAAACAAAATATTAGAGAATCAAATCCAGTGATACACAAATGGCTAGACCATCACAGCACAATCAGGTTCATTGCATGAAAGCGATAGTGATTTAACATTTGAAAACAAATCAAGATAATTTATTATATTATAGAATAAAGGAGAAAAAAAACATACAACCATCTTAATGAATGCAAAAAACTGACAAAAGTTATAACCCGCGTGAGAGAAAAACTCTTAGAAAGTAACATCCTTAGTCTGTTAAAATGTCAGTCAAGTAAAAAATAAAACAAATTACGGAAAGAGCTTAAATGTCCACCAACTGACGAATGGATAAAGAAGATGTGCTTTAAATATATAATTGAATACTCCTTGGCAATGAGAAAGAATGAAATCTGGCCATTTGCTGCAACCTGGATGGAACTGGAGGGTATTATGCTAAGTGCAACAAGCCAGTCAGAGAAGGACAGGTATCATATGTTTTCACTCCTATGTGGGTCTTGAGAAACTTAGCAGAAGACCATGGGGGAGGGGTAAGCCAATTTGACAATAAATTATATTTAAAAAAAATAAAACAACAGATGTTAAATTTTATAGCTAAATTTTAATGATTTCTTTTTTTTTTAATTTTTTTTAACGTTTATTTATTTTTGGGACAGAGAGAGACAGAGCATGAATGGGGGAGGGGCAGAGAGAGAGGGAGACACAGAATCGGAAGCAGGCTCCAAGCCCAGAGCCCGACGCGGGGCTCCAACTCACGGATCGCGAGATCGTGACCTGAGCTGAAGTCGGATGCTCAACCGACTGAGCCACCCAGGCGCCCCAATTTTAATGATTTCTTATGGAGCTTGTGAGCAAGACAAGAATCGTTATCACCATCGCATGCAACTTTGTGCTAGGAAGGCAGAGCCGACGCAATGGCACCCAGCGTAGCCCTTCTATATAGTCAGTTCTCAACCAATACCAAGAAGATGCTAAGTACTGCTATTCATACCACAAATGAGGTAAATAATGAGAAATAACTGATTTAATCTAGCTGCTGGAGGAAAGTATGTTAAGGTTGTAAGATGAGAAAACTGCTTTCTTTCCCTGATCACTTTTACTATTAAAAATAGAATCCATTGTCTTTATCGCACAGATTGAATTTTAAGTCAAAATGTTCTTTGTTTTACAGTTTTAAATAAAAACTCCAAATAACTTTTTTTAATATTTCTTTATTTTTGAGAGACAGAGAGAGACAGAGCATGAGCAGGGGAGGGGCAGAGAGAGAGGGAGACACAGAATCAGGAGCAGGCTCCGGGCTCTGAGCTGTCAGCACAGGGCCTGACGTGGGGCTCGAACTCACAAACCAGGAGATCATGACCTGAGTCGAAGTCAGACGCTTAACCGACTGAGCCACCCAGGCGCCCCAAAAAATGTTTTTTTAAAGAGACTGCTATAAATCACATGAGTGAAGGCAAAAACGAAAAATCTGTACAATAATATACAGACCACAGTCTGGGAGAAAGGCCATCTGTATAACATTATCACTTAGCTGACACTGTCATCCAATTAATGCTATCACTCCAAAGTAGGAGCTCAAGATGGCATGGGGGTGGGAATTTTAGGCTGTGTTGGGGATTTGATTTAACAGAGCAGGACAAAGTTCAGAGGAGAAGTAGGTAAACGAAGCCTCAACTGTTAGAAATTTGTTGGTCATACCTTTGCTTTAAAGAAGTGTGCATTTCAGATGACCTGTATCCAGCCAAAAATAATATAGGAAAAGCCTTGATAGTGACACTGTTTACAAACACTAAAAATTTTAAAGATTGAAGTAGATAAACCTTTGGTTTAAAAAAGCATGTTTATTTGAAAAATATAGGAACAAACTAAAGAAGGGAAAATTCATCTATAAATCTATTATCTCTGGTAACTATTGTTACCACCATGTCCTTGTGATATTTTTCAAACATATTCAGGATTACTGTGAGTTATTATAAGTAAAAAAAACAAAAAAGGAAATACGTTTGGATGTGACTTCTTCCTTTTACTATGAGTTCACAAAGTGAAGAAAGGTACTCACCAGTGTAAACCGAGAAAAACCTATAGGATCAGACATCAAAGTGAAGATAATCTTTAAAATTTTTGTAACAATCTTTAATTTTTTTAAATGTTTATTCAGTTTTTTGAGAGAGAGAGAGACAGAGCGTGAGTGGGGGAGGGGCAGAGAGAGAGGGAGACAGAATCGGAACCAGGCTCCAGGTTCTGAGTTGTCAGCACAGAGACTGACAGGAGGCGCAAACTCACAAATCGCAAGATCATGACCTGAGCCGAAGTCAGATGGACGCTTAACCGACTGAGCCACCCAGATACCCCCAAAGTGGAGACAATCTTAAGTGCAGTGAAGGAGAATGCACTTGTTGAATGGAAGTCAGTATTATTTTCTGGTGAGGTTGAATATGCTTTTATTTCAGGTTCTTTTAATGTTTTAATATTCAGCTTAAATATAACCTCCTTTGGAAAGCTCCATACCTCTCTTCTTCTCCCAGGTAGAATTCCCCTTCCTTTGTACCTTTATGTTATCCTAAACAGACTTCTATCATAAATTCTGTGATACTTCGTTGTACTTTCTCACCCTTAATGTATCAGCTTAAATACCATTCCTCAGGGAAAATGGTCAGACACCTATGATGAGGTTAAATCTTCTGTATACTCTCCTATAGCCCCCAAGACTTCGCTTACCAGCAATTACACTGGTGTATTTATGTACATAATTATCTATTTTATATCCTTTCCCAACCAGCTTATAAACTATAAGGGAAGAAACTATGGCATTACTTTTGATGGCTTTGTTCTTTTGAACTGAACATGTAGTGCCTGTCATGTAACACACATTGAAACAATATTTGAAATGGAGAAGAGACAGGGAAGGAAGGAAGGAAGGAAGGAAGGAAGGAAGGAAGGGAGGAAGGGAGGGAGGGAGGAAGGGAGAGAGAGAGGGAGGGGGAAGGAAGAAAGGGAGGGAGGGAGGGAGGCTCTAAATGGAGCTTTCCAACAAAGAAGATAGGTTGAGTGACCTGGTGGATGGGGGAGAGCCCAGAGCAAAGGGGACAAGTTCTTGCAAACTATCTCTAGCTGGAAAAAATAAGCCAACAGACAAGAAAAATAAGTGGTGAACTTATCAAAGGTATGGAATAATCCTGCGTTCCTCTCCCATTCAAAAAAAAATGCATCATAGCTGCCTCTTGAAGTCATTTACAGTGCATACATCCCTACATCCATCCCCTGCTGACTTTGGCAGTTTTCCCCCCTACACATCTCCATCTGTCTTTGTGCAAAATGCTTAGTTTTTCCTTTCAGAATAGGTCATTCATGGTTACAAAAGCTGTCCATGCTTTTTATTTTTTAATTTTAATGTCTGGGATCTAATCTGCTTACTTGCACATCACTGAGGCTAGGTTGTGGGCAGGCCAGGCCGAACAATAGCTGTTGAGATTTTTACGCCCCACATGCAAAAAGGCGAGGCAGTCTGGGAAAGGAAGAAGTATGGATTTCATTTACCTAGAGGAAACAACACCGATCTTAGTGTTTCTTTTTGCTTGTAAAAGGGAGGATATAAAGGTGGTGAAAAATAGTTTTGCCAGTCTATCTTCAAATGGGTAATTGGGAGGCTGGTAGGAATTTTCAAACATAATATAACAAAATCAAGGAACAAAAACGTTCCTTTTCATCTGCACAGAGGCTCTGTTGAAGCTGGAAATACTTGTGGGATATTAGGAATGAAAAATGTCAGCATGCACACTGCCCAGGCTTGCCTGGTTTATGGCTCCCACCTCGTGGCCGTCGTTACTGTCCAGTAAAAGAACCTCTTTGTCCCGGGAGCATTGCTTTTCAAAGACAAGAGCCATCCCCAAGCACCCTCTCAATTTCACATATAGGTCATGGCATTCAGAGAATAATGCGAGGGATGGCCCAAGAACCAGTTCTTTCAATCTTTGGGACATGAAGTTATTTAGTACTGGTTCAGCTAAGCCTTTTTGCTCCTATGAATTTCCTTCCTGAATGGAAAGTCACTTCTCCAAGAATACCTGAGTTCTTCAGTGGCTTGAAATGCAAGGCTTGTAAACAAATAAGAAGCCAAATGGGGAAGGGGCAGGTAGGAGGGACATACAGGAGACTGGGAAAGAGAGATATGTCATTTAAAAGCTGTAACCTAAAGCCTGTCTTAGTGGTGTGTATGTGTGCGTGGGGGTGTGGGGTGTGGGTGTGGGTGTGTGTTATGAAATCCACAAGAGGAATGCCAATCCCATAATTCAGAGCTGAAATGATCCAGATCCTGAAATGAGCACATTTCCTGATGTTTGGGGAGGTTGAGAAACGTGGTTTATGGAGAAAGACAAGATTGACATGGGTATTCTGCCTTCTGCAAAATCCCCCTCCATCCTCAGTCTCAAGTCAGATCCTAGAGAGGAAAGATGAGCTTCTGGCCCAGCCCTGGAATGCAGTGGTCTGTTTCTTAGAGGTAAGTTGTGCTGAACTCTGGTTCTCTCAAAGCAAATCATTTTCCAGTCCAACTTAGTGGTTCACGTTTGTTAAAACTGTGGCACTGAAGGGGGACAATTGCTTCTCTTTCTGGATGTCTGCTGTGAATACCAGCCAAGCTATGTTGCTGAAGTCAGATCTAACCAGTCTTCCTGTGCATATTGTGCCTAAAACCCACTGAAAATAAGAAGAGGAGGTGACTTTTGCATGAGATCAGACATGATTGAAGTGACTGAGGTGGCATGAACATGTGACATGTAACAGAGGATATAGTCCCTGTCAAATACAACATCTTAAAAAAAAAATAAAGAGCTAATAAAGAGACAGTGTCAGAACAAATACCTCCTAAACACAAGCACTGCACAGCACTGGGTTACGTTTTCATTCTACTACCTTAATGTCTCTGTGACTGAACTTACATGCCTTACCTTTCCAAATACAGTAAAACCTTGGTTTGCAAGCATAATTTGTTAAGGAAACATGCTTGTAATCCAAAGCACTTGTACATCAAAGTGAATCTCAAGAACCATTGACTCAGATGTGATCATGTGACATTGGGAGTCATGTACTACTCTATTACAAGACATCACTCATTTATCAAGTTAAAATTTATTAGAAATGTTTGTGCATCTTGCTTCCGGAACACTCACTGAACAAGTTACTCGCAATCCAAGGTTTTACTGCATTCCAATCTGGGCACTCTGTCTTCACAGCTTGCTCTAACAAGCCGTAATAAAACTTGCCATTTTCTTGTACTTTATTTTCCCTTACTTATTTCATTACGATCACTCTTGAAACTACAATGTACTTTCATGTGTGTAGGCAAAGGATATAGATGTTGAAATAACTTAAGTCACCTTTTTTACCTCTTGCCCTAACTTTGAAAACAATTCATTCATTCATGCATACATGAATGCATGCATTGATTGACCGATGGATAGATATCGTTTCGTGAAGGAAGTGTGACTTATGTGTTTTTCAAGGTCAGGTGTTATACACCTGGGAAGTGGGGGAAACATAGGGTTATGTTAAAATGAAAACAGTATTAAATGGATCCCATCTTCTGACTGGAGGAGAGAACTAGATTGGTAGATCTAAGATAATGTAAGACATTCTGGGTTTAGACGAATAGCCCTGCTCTCTCTAATACCGATGAATTTCCCAAGTAGAAGCTTGGGTAGATCCACTGAGGGTGTAAGAAAGCAGATCATAGTTGGAGAAATGACACTATTCTTACTTTCCTTAGATCCACAGGCAGAGAGAGGGTGGTGTTTTGCTCTCAGAAATGTTCTCCTTCAAAGCACTAAAGAGTATAACTGCACGTGTCTTGTCTGTGATTGGAAGTTCTTCCATTCCTTGGAAGAAGTATGTAGAAGCCATTTTTAGGCAACAGCCTGGAACAATGAAAACCTGAGCAGGGCAAAAGGACCCAGAGTGGCTACTGTGCTAACACAAACAGGCTCACTAAGCAAACCACCTCGAAATAGCCATAGGTCCTAACTGACCAACGGGCTACTTAAAATCAGGCACAGTTCCCAAGGTTAACAAAAAGTGAAAATTACATACATTCCCATACTTCCTCACTCCACACTATAACTGTAGCTCCTCACCACTGCCTCATGGCAGACAGTCTCTCTTTTGCTGTCCTGGTGCTGTTCCCAAATTTATATCTTTGTTCTGCCTTGGGTGAATTCTTTCACTGCCTATGCAGCCAGCCCCAATCCAATCAGAACAAGCCACAAAGTAGACACGTCCATGTAAAATGAACAGCACACTGCATGGTCAATATGCATAGGTTTGAATCTTCCCATTACTAATCAGTAAGTTTTCCATATCTCATTGCCTTCTGACCTCACAGGCTATTTCTTTCCAGATACTGTCTCACTTCTCCCTCTTCTCTTGCCTCTTTTGCTTCTAAACCCAAACCATCTTCTTAGATAGGGCTTTCTTTTTTCTTTCTTAGCTCTGCATTTTCACCAGTGACCCCCTGGGCAGTACCTCTCCTGGCTCAGTCTGATCCATGATCTCTTCTCTTTGACCCTGTAATAATTCCATCCATATTCTTGATTTACAAGTGGCACCCAGAAAGTAAATATCTGGGTAAAGGTAGACCAAAATATGCTCAGTATTTATAAATTTCTAAATTACTTGAAGATGAATAATAAAGACAGTACTCTTTTATATGCAACAAATATTGTTTCACTACCATGTTCCAGGTATTATGCAAGGTCCTAGGGAAATAATATGGGACTGGTAGATGTAGTTCCAATCGATGGGAAGCTTAAAGACTAATGTGTTTGATCACTAGCATTATCTGGTTATTAGCAACACTTCCCCCCCTTTTTTTTTTACTAGCAACACTTTATTTTATTTTTACTTGTTATTATTATTAATCTTTTTTAAGTAGGCTTCATGCCCAGTGCAGAGCCCAACACGGGACTTGAACTCATGACAGACTGAGATCAAGGCCTGAGCTGAGATCAGGAGTGGGAAACGTAACTGACTGAGGAACCCAGGAGCCCCACTCCTAACATTTTTAAAAGGTTTTTTAAAAAGGCCTTTACCAAGGATTGCTGCTATGTGAATGACAACAAGTTTAACAGTATAAAACTTATGGTAGCTTTTATTTCTTCTGGTCATTGTAGAACAATATTGTAAAACTCTTGAAAGTCTTTAGAATCTCAAACCAACACATGACTTTCTCCTTCCCTCGGCCTATCAATGACTTACATTAAAATGCTCTTAAAATGCCTAACGAAAATGTTTCTATTTACAGATGGTTTAGTAAAGTTTAATTTTAACCAAATCTAATTTTGTAAACCAAATTGAACTCTAGTTATTTTGGGCTAATAAATATATTTCTAACATCACAGCACAGCTATATTATTTACTAAACTAGCACACACAAAAAATAGAAACCTACCGAGATTTACTCTGTAAATTATTCTTTTTTTTTTTTTTTTTCACTTTGGATAATTTGTTGAAAAGAAACAAATGAAGGGGCGCCTGAGTGCCTCAGTCAGTTAAGCGGCCGACTTCAGGTCAGGTCATGATCTCACCGCCCATGAGTTCAAGCCCCACATCCGGCTCTGTGCTGACAGCTCAGAGCCTGAGGCCTGCTTTGGATTCTGTGTCTCCCTCTCTCTGCCCTTCCCCTCCTCGTACTCTGTCTCTCTCTCTCAAAAATAAATAAACATTTAAAAAAAAGAGTCCTTTGAAAAGAAACAAATGAACAAAACATAGGTTATGAGATGTTAAATGTTTACTTCCTTAACTTTAGAGGTATTCTCCAATTTTGAAAAATCTATAGTTATCATGCAGGTTTAAATGGGATCAGCCTAAGATTTCTTAGGTATTCTCAGTAAACCTCTGCTTTTCCTGTTAGCAAAAGGTATGGGACACCCTGGTGTTAATTTGATTTTTTTTTATTGCTTTATCTCAAGCATGGAACAGGGGGCCATGCATGCCATTCACGTAGTAGACATATGGCGGGTGCTAGCTCCCTCGTGCATCTTCCGGTTAAAATCAAAATTGGTCATGTCATACTTGCATATATCACAATACCATATTAAACAAATTTCATTACTATTGATACTTAAAATTTTTTTCTTTGATTTACTTTATTTTTTTTTTTTTACCTCTGCTGCTATTTTTATTCTGAAAATGCCACTGATGAGTATTACAAGGAACCCTGTTTCATTGGCCTGGAATAAAAAATTGGAATGGGGGCATAGTTAGAGGACAAGGAGGACAAGGAATCATTAAAAAGATAGGTATTCAGTCACCTCCACATCCATCTCCTCTGGGTCCTGTAGGAGAAAATGACAGCTTTCCTTTGACATGGGTGAATACATTAATCTCTGACCCTGCCCCTGTTTGGAGCTTCAGTTATAGACTGGATTTTCTATTCTTTGACCTCTTCCAACCTTTCTTTTCATATTCCTACTTTGGCTCCTCTGTTCCTTCCTAAATTTCACCCTGGAGGGGTGCCTTGGTGGCTCTGTTGGTTAAGGGTCCAACTTTGGCTCAGGTCATGATCTCACTGCTTGTGGGTTTGAGCCCCACATCGGGCTCTGTGCTGACAACTCAGAGCCTGGAACCTGCTTCAGATTCTGTGTCTCCCTCTCTCTCTGTCTCTGCCCTGCTCACGTACTCTCTCTCAAATATAAATAAATATTTAAAAAAATTTAAATTTCACCCTGGAATTTGTTTCCCATTACACTGAAATATCTTCTAACTCAATGCGATTTTATAGCAATGCTAAAAGGTCAGTCATGTTCGTTCCAGAATTTGATGCTCAGTAACTATAAAATCCAATTTATCTCTCAAGAATTACGGTTCCTTAGGAAAAATCAAATTATGCCTCTGTAGTTCCTCATTTCCATATTTTTTGGAAGGAATATGTCCTATAGGAGAGATGAAAGAGGAAGACTGAATTTAAATTTCATTCTGTCTGGAGTTAACTGGACAAAGGTTAGGTAAGTTACCTAACAGTTTCTTGCATAATTTTCTCATTAATGCTGTTTTTTTTTTTTTTTGTCTCCTAAATTAAGATTATAAGGATTTAAGGTAGTATATGGCAGTGGTATTTAAAATGTGGTCAGGGGGGCGCTTGGGTGGCTCAGTCAGTTAAGCGTCTGACTCTTGATTTTGGCTCAGGTCATGATTTCACAGTTCATGAGTTCGAGCCCCTCATCATCAGGTTCTGCACTGATGGCATGGAGACTGCTTGGGATTCTGTCTCTCCCTCTCTCTCTGCCGCTCCCCCCGCTCCCACTCTGCCTCTCAAAATAAATAAATAAGCCTTAAAATATGGTCTTGGCATGCGTATGTACCTTTAAGACACTTTCAGGAGATCCTCAAGAACAAAATTAGTTTTATAGCATTTTTAAGACATGATTTCTCTTTTAACCCTCTCATTGTCTTGTAAGTATACTCAGTACAAATAGTTCCTTAAACTGGTTTTAGATTACACATTGCAGTTAACTGTGAAGGAAATAAAACCTATAGAATTTTGATGTAGTATCAAAGAAGAACATCCACAATTATCTACATGGGCTATGAAAATTCTCTTCCCTTTTCCAACTATATATCTGTGTGCGACCAGATTCTTTTCACACACTTTAACCAAAAGTAACACACTGTAGAAGCAGATATGAGAATCCAGCTCTCCTCTCTTAAACCATGATTAAAGAAATTTGGAAAAATGTAAAACAGTGTTACCCTTTTCACTGAACCTTTTTTTGTTGTTGTTTATTTTGGAAAGCATATTAATTATTAATTACAACAGATTATGTTCACATATAATGGATTTATTATTATTTAAAATAAATTAATAAATAATATTCTTTAAAATCTCTTCAAATTTTTGAATACAGTAAATATCAGTAAGTATAACGCACACAAACATAAGATCTTCAGGGTCTTCAATTTTTTTTAAAAATGTAAGAGTCCTGAACAAAAACTTTTGAGAACTACTGATATACGGAATGATGACATATAATTTATACCATACCCACAGACTTATTAAACAACTATGGAAAATCTGAGCTCATATTTTGCCTTGAAAAGCAAGAGGAAAGTTATTTTCCTTTCTCCCTTCCTCTATTTCTTTGCTTCTTTCTTTCTTTTTCTTTCTTTTTTCTTTCTAAATCTTTATTTCTAAATCTTTCTAATGTCTTTATTATCAAATATCTTTTTATTTTTTCTAATATCTTCTCTAGTATCAGCTACCTTAAGAAAGTGTGCAAATGTAAACAAACATAATAAGAATTTGCTTTATTTAGATCTTTATGGTTAAAAAATCCAGTATAAGAATCCATATTTAATGACAATAGGACACTCATTTATATTTAGGAAGAAATCAGAGACAAATCAGGACACTATATATTTACCAATCTGATATATGGTATATGATAGTAATGAGATGAAGTTGCAAAACATCTGGAGGAGGGGAAAAACGACTTACCATGGGAGGGAAAACATCTGGCCAATTTGCTGGGTGGAATGACATAAAAGGCAAAAGCTTAAGGCATATTCTGTTTGCTTCTCTGCTGCGAGTGCTAACCAAGTTCTGAAATAACACCGCACATTGGCAGAAGCAGAGCTCAGAAAAGAGGGCCTCAGGGCCTCGGAGGAGGGAGATTTAAAAGTATTGGAATTACAGCAGAGGACACACCAAGGACTGTAAAGGCAGTCACTAAAGCTTGCTGAGAAGTCCTGTTTGTTACAGAAACTCAGTGAAATGTAGTGAGGAATCTACTGACATTCAGAAATCATGAATATATTCTGGTTTCACTTACACATAAACACATCTGAAAATTCCTCCATCTTTACGGTTCATTCATTTAATTACTTATTTATTTAGGATTTACTTGTGCTTCCTCCCTCTAAATAGATACAGTGAACCTGGTAAGTTAAATATAGTGCAAAATAAAAAATAAAACAGGAACTCCTCCGTGTCAAAGGGCACAGAAGTTACCAGGATTCTATGACTCAGGTCATTTGTCTATGTATTACAATATTGGCAACAGTTAACTCTGGGCCAATGAATACCTGTGTCAGGTACTTTACATGATTTGTCCCATTTTGTTCTCAATGCTGACTTAGGCATCACATTCAATCATTCCCATTTCACAGAGGAGGAACCTGAAGAAGAGAGAGCTCTTACAGCACGTTCAAGTTTGCACAGCTAGTGAATGGTGGTCTTGAGCTCTTAGTCACTATAGGATGCTGCTCCTAATGATCATGTATCTGTAGGAGCAGCTGGGATGCAGGAGCAGGTGATACCAGGGCCCTGACCTCATGGAGCTTACACTCTCCCATACTAGCCAGTTAACCAAATAACCAATTCAATGCAGACTGTTATCTGTCTCATACTCAAATTATAAATAAAAGAGAGTAAGTAACTCTTTTCTAAAAATTTTCTTAAATGCTTACAGCCTAGGCTATCTGAATCTGGCATCCATGTCCCTAGCCTCAGTGGTACACATTCTTTTAAGAACGCCATTTCTTCCTCTGGTCTCCTTCGCCCCTATCTCCCCCCAGCCCTCAACTCCCAGATCTCGCCATCAGATCAATACAATCTCCAGGCACGCTCACCCGGGAGGCACCCGTTCCCTTTCCTGTTCGCTGTACTTGATTCACACACGGTAGTTGTACTTCATCTTGGCTCCCTGCAACCCTCCAACTACAGGAGCTAGAATGGAAGCAAAGATAAGGGAGTCCTGGTGGCAGCAGGAGCAGTGCTATTTGTAACCAGAAGCCAAACGAGCCACTTTAGCTTTGAAGGCACAAGAAAGCCTTCATTTAGATAGTAGGCAAAAAAGATCAAAGCTGAGAAGGACAAACATGTCTGTTGTGTGCGGCAGGCAGGCAGCAAGTTACCAGAAGGGAGCCCCACATCCTTTACTGCAAAGCAGATGCAGTACATCTGAGAGGTTACCATAAACCAAATAAATACTGCAGCGGAACCTTCCCTTGAAGTCTCTTGGAAACAAAAGCATGGGGCTTTCACCTGGAACAGACCGGCTTGCTCTCCCTGCAGCTGGCGCATGGCCTTCGGCCCCATACTGCTTATAATGTCTTAGATGAATGCCGAACATCTACTCATAAAATCACCAAAAAGCACAAAACCATTTTATATATGTCTGAGAGAACCAACGCATGATTTTATTTGAAGTATTCTCTGGGAAGTGACATACGCCGACTTCTTTGCAAACCGCAAAGGTTTCAGGTTGACAGTGGACAATTCAGAGAAACGCTCGCTCTCCTGAAGCACAGCCATGGTTCTCATAAATGAACACAGGAAAAGAGTACTTTTCACTCTTTCCCTCCTAATTGAACAGGGAAACGACATAAATGCATTGGGCATCAACTCTATGGCAGATACTATTTTAGATTTTTTTTTTTTGTTATTTCAATCCCAGTATAGTTAACATACAGTGTTATATTTGTTTTGGGTATATGATATAGTGATTCAATAATTCTATACATTATTCAGTGCTCATCACGATAAGTGTACTCAATCCCCTTTACCTCTTTCATTCATCTCCCCCACCAGCCCCCCAGTCACCTCTGGTAACCATCAGTCATATACATGATTGTATCTGATTGCTATCATAATCCTGTAAATTTGGAATTAATATAGATGGAATATATAGATGGAAGAACATATTGAGTTTTTCCTTAAGGTCATATGTGGTAAATAGTAGAACTGGGGTATGAACTCCTTCCTTCAAAAACACTAGATTTTATTTTCAAAGTTACTTTGTAATGAATTCTACCAACTAGGAAACTGAAACTCCAGTTGGGGAAATTTATGAAAATGACACAAAGGCAATTGACTTTGGGAATAAAATATTTTATCTGCTAATTTGAAGGAAAAAGACAGATTTAAGATCGTTTCTTCTTTTTGAGAGAAAGAGGGTACAAGTGAGCAAGAGGCAGAGAGAGGGAGGAAGAAAGAGAGAGAGAGAATCTCATGAAAGGTGGGGGGAGGGGAGAGGGAGAGACAGAGAGACAGAGAGAGAGAAACAAGGCTCAGCCGGGGCTCTTGTTCACCCAAAGTGGGACTCGTGCTCATCTGAAGCGGGGCTCGAGCTCACACCATGCAGGACTCGAACTCACCGACCATGAGATCATGATCTGAGCTGAAGTCAGATGCTTAACTGACTGAGCCACCCAGGTGCCCTAAGATCTTAATTAGGGATTTGTAATGAATACAGCACATTGAACGAAAGGACTTTAATCCTCAAACTTCATTTTTAAACACAATTTTGAGTGCACACCAGCTAACCAACTCATCCTGACTTGTCCAGGAGGTCCCAAGTAGACCTTTTGTTTTGTGCTGGATTTTCATGGTAAGTAGGAATAGTCTAATTGCTAGAGCTATAGCTCTAATCGCTACAAGCAACAGAAACTAATGAAATGAAACCCAGTGGCAATCAGAGTTACTAAGGTAGTTACGTAGTGCAGTGGAGGTGATGTAAATGGCCATGTGAAGGATGAATAGATGTTAGTCAGATATAAAGGGGGGTGGGGTGGGAAAGATTCCAGGCAGAGGGAGGAGCATGTTCAAAGACAGGATGACAGGAGGGAAGGGACCTTGGTAAGTAGGAGCAATTAGGAAAAGTAAGGATTACTGAGGACAGAGCGAGGAAGAACAAAGTGCAGGGGTTTTATCCCAAGAATAAAGAGAAACCTTTATAGGGATTGGGAAGAGTGAAGGGAAGGAGTGGAGGTTAGGGCAGACATATTCCCACTCCTACAGTGAAAACGTCACTGTACTAGGAACAGAGTGGAAGCTAGAGAACATCCAGCAGGTGACGCTGTAAACCAGAGGAGAGGCGATGAGTGGCTGGGGGTTAGAGGTTGAAAAAAGAGGGTGATTATGTACATTTCTAGATAGAAAAATTGACTAGCCTTGGCAATAAATTTGACTTGAGGTGAAGTAGAGAAAATGTCAAAGATGATGCCTCTTCTTCCGGCTCCTGCAAATGGATGGATGGTAGAAACCTACGTAAAGTTTAGTTTTAATGCTTAATAGTTTCTGTTAGTGTTGTCATAGAGATGTTCTGTTGGTAATAATACCCGACAATGAGTGGATCTTTCCCCTGACAGAGGATCTCTAGTCCCCTGCTGCCCCTTGTTGATGTTGTGCCTTGATGGTGAAGAGATGGCCTAGGAAATAGAAAGAGCTTACATGCTCAAATATCACATCACATGTGGATGATGATAAGTGTAAGGGATAATTAATTTCAAAGTCTCCTCAAACTGAAGATGAGTCAAGAGGCGGATCCACCTGAATTAAATTCTTTTAGAACTAATTCATTTTAACCCACCTTCACGACTTTATGAGTGATAGGAAATTATTCAAGAACAGGTTTTTTATAATATTACATTTCATAATACTTTTCGCAAGAAACAACAAAATGATTCTGGAAATCTCCTTGCTCATTAGATTCTGTTACAATGAGTAAAATTATCATCTTCATACAGTTTCTAAGCGTATTTGAGTATGGCCACCCTCTAGATTTTTCTCTCATCAAGAGTATTACTGTGAAAAAATTCAAAGCTACGTAGGGAACAGACCGGTGGTGGCCAGGAGGAGTGGGGGATGGGCAAAATAATAAAGGGATTTAAGAGGTACAAACTTCCAGTGACAAAGTGAATAAATCACAGGGATAAAAAGTACAGCATAGGGAATACAGTCCATAATATTGTAATAACATTGCATGGTGCCAGATAACTACACTTGCCGTGATGAGCATATTGTGTGATGTACAGAATTCTCTAGTCACAACGTTGCACACCTGAAACTAATATAACATTGTATGTCAACTATATTTCAATAATAAAATTTTCTTCAATTAAAAGCTACTTTAAAATTACTTTTGCCTCATCCCATGGTCAGATTGTCTGAAACACTTAGCTTATAATAATATCAAATAAAAATAATAAGTAATTATGCATGAATAATATACCCTAATATGTAATTATATATAGCATATTATATGTACGTTGTACACGAATATAATATAATAAAATACATAATCATATATATTAAAACAGTACACATATTAATGTTTATTAATATATAATACATAGTACATAATAATATGTTGTATATATTATGTAACAGAATATATTATTTTATATTATGCTTATATTAAAGTAATAAGTCATATGTATATACCATACTTTAGAGTTTACAAAATCATTTCACGTATGTTTTCTCACTGAATCTTCACAGTAGTACAAATATTACTGCACTTCTAACAGAAAAGAGGAAATTGTGGCTGGGATTAGGTGGTCATAGTGAGTTTGAGAGTACAGGGTGGGTGATGTAATAATTTCTATAATTTCTATAATCATCATATATTTCTATTTCTATTATATATATAATTTCTATGTCTATAATCATCATATATGGTACAGAATACATCACCTATGATATACTACCTAATATGCAGTCTCATATATTTTCTCATATATTTCTGAGTCTGCCTTGGTATGGAAGTATCAATCACTGTGCCCTTCTAAAGAGAAGAAAATGAGGTGATTTAATAATGTGCCCCAGTTCACTCAGCTAAATTACTGGGCAGATTTAGGACTGAACCAGCTTTTTAGAAACACAATTCCAGTATTCTTTCTACCACATCACAGCTGCCTTACATAATTGGCTGACTTTTGCTGTACAGTTTTTAACCAGCTCCTCAATGGCAGAATCACTTATAGGAATATGCATGACATTATCTGATTAAAAATGACTCAACTAATGACATCCAGAAGCAATCAAGAAAACCGAATGTGGCTCGCATGTCAGGTTCTGAATGGGAATATTCAGAAGTGCGGTAAGCATTTATGGGGGACATGTCCTTGGCAAGAGCCAGACTCTCAGGGCTGAACTGCATCGTGTGCAAGGGGTTTTCGTCATTCTTTCCCTTTCGAATAATGTGAGGAGCAGCCTCGCACTCCAGGCTCACACAACCAGGGTATCTTTGCAGATGGGAAGTGAGGGAGCCAGTGTCCTGAAGTGACCATGAGGCACGGTATACTGTCCTCCCAAAGCAAGGGTCATTAAGGCTCTAATGACCTCCCAGGAGCCCACCCACCCAGAAGAACAAAGAGTCTTCTAGGTTCCCGGGACAGATGAGAGCCCAGGCATGGTGTGTGTACAGGGGCTCCTGGGGGGTGGGGGTGGGGGCTGACATCATTTTTCTGACTTCATGGTTTAAGCACAGTTAACCCCAAGAAAGCTAAGAGGTAAGTCAAAACATGGAGGGAATTAACAGGCAGTGTGGGGAGGGGAAATACAAAAATTACCCCTGCTGCTGCTTCCCCCACTATAAGTGCTCGCTCCTTACAGTACCAAAAAGAAAGAAAACAAAAAACACATACTCACACACATAGACATATATATGCATAAATGTTTATTTGTGTGTTTTCCATGTATTTTCCTGACCTCTAAGAATGCAGATGATGCATTTCTTTGGAAAAAGAACTATAATCTAAAGAACTTTCACTGATGGCAGAGATTAACCTTCTAAAAGTATTTTTTGGGGGGAGATGCAGTAAAAATTATCCATAAAAAAGAGTAATTACGTCTAATTATGACCCTGCCTCTAGTTCTGCCGACTTCAATCTATCTTCTCCTCCAGTGCGGGTATACACACACACACACACACACACACACACACACACACACACGTATGCGCTCACATGTACATGAACGTACATACACCTGCACACATGAGCACATGCACACACTTTAGTTTTATTTAGGTCAAAAAGAGGAGGGGAGTCATTATAATCTGCCTGCCTAATTTGTATCTGCATTGAATTTATGTGATCTCATTTATTGCTTCACTAAGTTTGAGAGGACAGGCTTCCTAGCTACACTTTACAGATGAGGAGGTTGATTCTGAGGCACATTAGGGACCTGCTCATGGTTTCATATGAACAGATGTTTGTCTGACTCCAAAGCCATTGTACACGCTGCTGTCTCTCATGAAACAGCTAAGGCCCGACATTTCTCCATGGTACACAAAGGAGGGCAGAAAATGCCTCACTTTAAAAAACTTGTTTTGAACCACAATACAGTTTTCCTTATTTCCCCTGTTTTTTTTCCCGTCTCGTAAGAATGCAGATAATGCATTTCTTTGGAAAATGGACTACAACCTAAAGAATGTTCACTGATGGGAAATAGCAAAGATTAACTTTTAAAAAAGGTTATTGAAAAGATTGAGTAAAAAAATTCTATAAGAAAGAGACATCGTGGGGAGCCTGGGTGACTCAGTCGGTTTAAGCATCCGACTTTTGCTCATCATGATCTCGTGGTTTGCCAGTTTGAGCCCCACATGGGGCTCTGCGCTGACAGCTCAGAGCCTGGAGGAAGCCTGCTTCGGATTCTGTGTCTCCCTCTCTTTCTGGCCCTCCCCGGCTCATGTTCTGTCTCTCTCTCTCCTTCAAAAATAAATAAACATTAAAAAAACTTGAAAGAAAGAAAGAAAGAAAGAAAGAAAGAAAGAAAGAAAGAAAGAAAGAAAAAAAGAAAGAGAGAAAGAGAGAAAGAGAGAAAGAGAGAAAGAAAGAAGAAAGAGACATGGCATTAACTGTGGCCCCTCCTTTGGTCCCTCCTGACTCCATACTGGAGTTTTGGAGGCACTGAGATGTGCAGTTTCAGCATCACCTGGGAACCTGTTACAAGTATAGATCATGGGTCCCCCCTAACCATGCTATATCAGAAACCCTGGAGGTGGGGTTCAGCAATCTATGTTTTAACCAGCCCTCTGGGTGATTGAGATGGCCACTGAGGTTTGAGAAGAATTGTAGTACTCAATTGTTTGAGTGATCTTTCTAAAATATATATCTATATTACCTCCCTGCTCAAAGTTTGTGTTTGGCTATCTAGCACTTATAGAAAATTGTAAGCTCTTTAAGTGGCTTATCTTCTTTTTTATACACAAAACCCTCACGATAACCTCTTTGTGATTACAGAGCTACTTACAGGTCCTATGTCAATAGAAAGTCTAATCCTGTTTGGAATGCCATTCACTCTTGGATCTGTCAGCTAGAAAATTGTTTTGAACTTACATTGGAACATAAGCATTACTACCTCTATGAAGATTGCTCTGAATTCACTAAGCAAACAGTGCTACTAAGTGGCCTTGTTCCACATTTCCATCATGTTCTTATTATTTTGGTAATTTTGCACATCCTCCTCCTCATTACTTGAGCTTTTTGAGGGTAGAGAGTATGCTGCATACATCATTATGTCACCAGAGCCTTGCACTGTCCTTAGCACATAGTAGGTGACCAACAAATAGTTGTTGCGTAAATCATTTGATAACTGAGCCAAAGCCAAATACAACACACTAAAAATTCTACAGGGCATTTATGGTAGTGGTGACACGAAGTGGCATCTAATACAATTATTGAAGGCTTTATTGCCATCAAGTATTATGGATCCTCTGTTTTCTTTAACATTCCCCATTCGTTTCTATTCCTACTTAAACAAACAAAAATACCTCCCCTTTTTAATAATATCTTGCGTTTGTTATTCACAGACAAAGGATTTGGTGACACCCATATAGAGAGCTTATTTCTCTGAAACTCACATATTTTCCCAAATATCAAATCTCTATTTTTTATGCCCCCAAGACCTGCCCCACGTGATGTTCTGTTTTCTTGTAATCTACCACCAAAGCGGAATCTTGAGGCAATTTACATGAGGAAAGGGGAGGCAGGTACTGCCTGGATCAAAGCTTCCTTTATCAGCTTTGAGTTTTAAGCTCTCTACACTCTAAGCTACATGAGAAGAGTAACTTCATTTTTTTGTTTACTTCTCTGTCTTAGCAGAAGAGTGCTTAGCACATAGTATGTATCTAATAAATACTTACTAAATGAATAAGTGAATAAATGTGATACTCTTGATCTCTTTAGCATGACAAAAGTAATAATTACTGGGCTTTGTTGAACAAGGAAGGATTTTCTAATACTTCAAATTTCTTTTGAATCTAGCAAAAGGCAGGCTCACTCACCACATTACAGTGCTAGGTATAGGCAGAAGTAGATTCTGAAAAATAGGAAATGGAGAGCCCAAAGCCCACTCTTTCTAATCCAAATAAATGGTGTCAAGTAGGAGAGGAAGAGAACAGAGGGCTTCAGGTGAGGAGAGGTGACTCCCAAACTCCCTTGTGCAGGCCCAAATCTGAGAAAGGCAAAGCAGTCGGCGGTGGGGAGAAGAGCTTTAGCTCAGCCTGTTTTGGGACATTGGAAACCTAGCTCCTGGAACGCTATTCTCTCCCAACCTGGAGTGGTGCACCAGGTAGGATGATTCACTGTGATTACATAAGGGGAGAATCTGAGCTTAAATATGTACAGGCACTCACCAGGGTTGGCCGATTTAGCAAATAAAAATACAGGGCACTGGGATGCAGTGACTTTTGCACCAATGAATGAATTTTTGCCTGTTAGTTTTGTTTGGGTTTGTTTGTTTTTGTATGAATGTCCTGTGCAATACTTGGGGGCAGGCTTGCACTAAAAAAGTTCAAATTCATGTTCTACATGGCATTCAGTGTCTTAAATGGCAACTCTGTGGCTGCCATGTTTTTATGTATTCAGGGATTCCCTTGGGCTCCCCGCCCCTCCCCCCCAACCATGAGGACATGTAAAGGACATGTAACAGCTCTCTGAGGATCTTGCCTGACCATGTCACAGCATACTGAAAGCCAAGGTGTGGCCAAGTTTCCAGGGACGACTGATAAGTCTTGATCAAGGCAGAGAAGAAAAGACCCCAAGTTATGGCAGCCTCATTAGAAGAGAGAGACAGACTCCCTAGGAATGGTACCAGTTGCCCCTTGGTAGTGTCATCTGTCAGGACCAATAAAAACCCAAGAATCCAAAGAACTTGTGGTTGGATGGGAGTGTGCCCCTCAGATCTCAGCTCAACATAGAATTCTCTCTCGTTAGTTGTAGAGCGGGTAGTCGGCTGACAGTTTCCTTGGGACTTCAGAATCACTTGCCCTTTGAGACAAGAGCACTTTCTTCTGGGTAGCTCCTTGTAATGACCAAATGTAGCAGAGGTACCCGGGCCTGGCCATTTCTGCCCAGCATAAGACCCTTCTAACAGTGAACTCTCCTCGAGAGTTTGCTGCTGGATTGGCAGGGACTCTGCCGTATCCACATGCAGTCTTCCTACCCAGTCCTGCTTCCTCCCCTCTCGCCTTTCACAGGTACCATATCTGCAGCCTGAAGGCTTTCCCTGTTCAGTCCTGTTTCCTCCTTCTTTTGGTTTCCACAGGATTTGTCTCCAAATAAACCCCTTGAACTCCTGTTATTTCAGCATCTGCCTCCCGAAGGTTCCAACTAACACAACCGTGTTAAATAAGGTGTGAATTACCCTCCCTTCCATAATCTCAGCTGTTTTCTTGAAGAGAAAGAGAGAAAGCACCAGAACTCTGATATATTGTGTATTACCTAAGCTACCCTAGCAGAAAAATAGTTTACATTTTTAAATCACAGTGAGAATACCCAGCTGGAATAAATCCACCTGGAATAAATTTATCTCTCCAAGTCATCTTCTTACTAAGATGTGCATTCACAAACTAGCTATAGAGAAATAAAGAAGTCACTTTTTCTTTGCATGTTTGATTGTAACATGGAAGAATTTACAACCCTGCCCATCTACTTCCGGTGGAATCAGACTTTTCTGATTAATGACATAGGAAAACAGAGATTAGGGAGAGGTGGAAGAAGGAGATGGATTACAGGGAGGAAAGAGAGGTGAGCTTCGCAAACATTTGAAATTTCAATGTCAGTCTGTCAGGGGAGGATGTCTTTGAGTTTCGCCCTCTGACCCTTCATTAACTTCAATGCTAGCTTCCTATCTTGGGAAAACACTGGCCAGGTTAATTTCAGGATCTCAGCCTTTACTCTGTTCTGGGCAAATGACCAAAAGTTATTTCCTAGCAAGTACCTGAAAAGTGGGAGAAGGGGATGAACTTCCTGCCGGCCCTTGTGGTGTAAAGGCTTATCTTCCTCATTTACTAAATCTCACAGAAGCATAATGCCCTTCCAGGAACACTCTGCCGGAGCCAGGTTTCTATGCTCTCAGAAAGTATTAGGTTGCATCCCTCCCAGAACGAACGGGATTTATTGGAGAAAAATATACCAAAAATACTTTGGAACCTGAGTTCTTTAGCTTGCGCTTCAGAGGAATTCATGAGTTCAGTCTAACCCGTCTTTGTTCCCAAAGGCTCTTAGACTAATTTCCTGCCTATATTAAGTCCTGTCTAAATCTCAAGCATATGATAGAACTGCTTCAATACTCATATCTTCCTTGGTCACAATTGTCACAGATTTATCTCTCTCTTTGAATTATTACTGTACTTATTTTCTTATCATTTTTTTCATTCACTATATACTTCCTCATAGTTTACAAGTAGTTTTTTCTATATAAATATCTGGTCTCACCAATTAAATATTAAAGTTGTTAAGTAAAAAGATCATATATTTTTCTTCTGTAGTAAACAGTATCTATTAAATGCTTCAAAAGTAGTTGTCAGGTAATTCTTTAAGTTCGCTTGGAACCAAAACAAGTTATTTCAGGAATATCACAGGCACAAATGATTAAATCAGGGTCAAATAATGGCATTTGAGGGGGTATATAAATATTTTCCCATTATGCTTTTATTCTTTGAATTAAAGAAGTTTAAAGCCATGAGAGAAGATGGTAAATGGACTTGAGCCAACTTGGTTATGAAGAGCTACTTTGTCTCTGCTAGTGACCAACAATGAGGTTTGAGTTGAGTCAGAAATATCTACTCCACCTACAGCCTTGCTATTAGTTATAATGAAATGAGGTCTCAATCTAAATCCTGCCATAAATACAAACAAAACACACACAAAACAATGCTTAGAAAGCCAAAACAAAACTATTTATGCAACCTGTTCATTGGCTTGAGGAAGTCTTAACTCACTATCCTTTTAAATACTGTTTTCACAAATTGCAAGAAAAATTCACTTGAGGAAGACAGAGCAATATTCTAGAAGCAGACATAACAACATTCCAGAGCCAGGATTGTCACCATTACAGCTGAATCAAACAACCAGAATCCTCCAGAATCCAAGGCTGGACACAGTAATCTTTGGGGATTTAGATTAGGACATCTTTTCCAAGGGTGTAGGCTACAAACCCTCCTTGAGTTCTTTTTGTTCATGCATGTGTGGGAAGTATCTCCTAAATATTTTAGCCAATACACACACATTGAATATTTACATTTCCATAATAAGGACTCATTTTTAACATTAATCATTCTTGTCAACAATCTGCTATTTTCACCAATAAATGAGCCATTTCTGACATCCAGTATATTAATTACCAAAGTGGCAGTGATTGGTCCAAATACAAGTAGCTAAACAAAGTCACCACTTCTGGAGGATAAACTTCCTGAGATCCAAATCCAGTTCTAGACTTTTCATCCCCAATCAGCACATTCATTGATGATCTCTGGATTAGGCATTCTTGATTAGGTACTAAAAGCATATGCATTACAGGCTAAACCAAATGATATATATGTTCTCTCACATAGTATTTGTTGCCGTATTTAAACATAATTTATAAGGTTTATAGTCAAAACCTTAGGGAACATTTCTGCTAAGGCTTTTTTTTTTTTTTTTAACTGGGTTATCCAGAGTCTTGGTTTCAGCTCCCCATTCCCACCTGCTAGGGAGCCACTGTGTCTTTAAAACAATGCTACTTAAAAAAAATATTTAACTTTTCTTACCAGGCTTCCACATAAGATTTCATCTGAAGAATAGAAAGAGTTGTTGTAAAAAAAAATGTTGGAATGAATTAGTCTGTTACTCCTATCCTGCTCTTTCTCGATGATAAAACTGCTACCGAGAGGGTGTAGAGATAAAATTTGAGGTTTACTATGTAGCGGCAGAGATAGGCCCAGAAAAACATTTATAGTAGGAGATATGTTATATAAAAACCCAGAAATTACACTACTATTTATTTATCCAAAGGATACAAAAATGCTGATTCAAAGAGGCACATGCACCCCAATGTTTACAGCAGCACTATCAACAATAGCCAAATTATGGAAAAAGCACACATGTTCATTGAGTGATGAATAGATAAAGAGGATGTGGCATATATCTTACCATTTGCAACAACATGGATGGAAGTAGATTCTATTATACTAAACAAAATAAGTCAGTTAGAGAAAGACAAATACCATATGATTTCAGTCATATGTGGAATTTAGGAAACAAAAGAGATCAACATAGGGGAAGGGAAGTAAAAATAAGATAAAAGCAGAGAGGAAGGCAAACCATAAGAGACCCTTAAATACAGAGAACAAACTGAGGATTGCTGGAAGGCAGGTGGGTGGGTGGATGGGCTAAATGAATGATGGGAATTAAGGAGGGCACTTGTTGGGATGAGCACTGGGTGTCATATGTAAGTGATGAATCACTGGGTTCTACTCCTAAAACCAATACTACACTGTGTGTTAACTAATTTGAATTTAAATAAATGAATTAAAAAAAGATCCTGTGACTTCAATCTGGAAAGAAAGTGGCCTGACGTTACATGTCCATGAGGAATTCAGATGTTATAGGTGTTAAATCAGTTCATTGTATGAATGAAAATTAAAGGCAGTGATTGAATAAAAAATATAAGAACTATGATGGTTAACCCACTGGAGTCTCTATTAGGACATGCTATCTCCCACTTCCCATTGCGTTCTTCCATAAAGCTACAAAGGCTAAGAACAAACTTGACTGCATCTCAGTTATTAATTCCTTGAGTTAGTCCTCCTGCATATTTTGGTATAAGCAAAGCTATTCTGACAATATAAAAATAAAACAAACACAGGTAAAGTTATGGAGCTATTTGAATCACTCAAATAACTCATGTATTTCTACATTTCATTTTGAGTTTATCAGAGCTTTACCAAAGTATGTTCCTTTAGGAACATATTTTTAATACAATATAGATTTCATTTTGAGTTTATCACAAGCTTTCTCAAAGTGTGTTCCTTTAGGAACATTTTTTTAAATAGATATTTTAAATAAATACATATTTTTAAATAAATATGTTCCTAAAGGAACATACTTTGAGAAAGCTTGTGATAAACTCAAATGAAATCTAGAAATAAAAAAGTTATTTGAGTGATCTGGAAAACCTTGTGGAGGTTCCTCAAAAAGTTAAAAATAGAACTACCCTATGACCCAGCAATAGCACTACTAGGAATTTATCCAAAGGATACAGGAGTGCTGATTCATAGGGGTGCATGTACCCCAATGTTTATAGCAGTACTATCAACAATTGCCAAATTATGGAAAAAGCCCAAATGTCCATTGACTGATAAACGGATAAAGAAGATGTGGTTTATATATACAATGGAATACTACTTGGCAATGAGAAAGAATGAAATCCTGCCATTTGCAACAACATGGATGGAACTGGAGGGTATTATACTAAGTGAAATATGTCATTCAGAGTAAGACAGACATCGTATGTTTTCACTCGTTTGTGGAACTTGAGAAACTTAACAGAAGACCATGGGGGAAGGGAAGGGAAAAAATAGTTTCAAACATAGAGGAATGCAAAACATAAGAGACACTTAAATACAGAGAACAAACTGAGGGTTGATGGGGGGGCAGGGGAGAGGGGAAAATGGGTGATGGGCATTGAGGAGGGCACTTGTTGGGATGAGCACTGGGTGTTGTATGTAAGTGATGAATCACAGGAATCTACCCCCGAAGCCAGGTGCACACTGTATACACTGTATGTTAGTTAACTTGACAATAAATTATATTAAAAATAACAAAAATATAAATAAAAAGTAAATAAAATATTTGCAACCTAAATACAAACAAAAAAATTATGTTCCTAAAAAGTTATTGTAATTGACTCCTTTACAAGGATTATAATATTTTTGTATGGCTGTGTGATGTTGGTACATTTTAGCAACCCTTAAATCAGCATATTTTAATGTTGCCAAATTGGATTTTAAAAGAGTACTTAGTGTAGATATTTTTGAGACCCCTAACACATAACTGACTGTATAGTTTTACATTTCCACCTCTGATGAAATGTATGCACAAGGGAGGCAGTGAAAGTAGGAAAGGTCATGGGAATAGTGTGGATCTATCTCATCACCAAATTATATCCATGTCTTAAAAAGCCTTGTTCCAAAGTGGATTGGGTTTCCTCTGAGCTACAAAGAAAGAATAAACAAACAGAAATGCTTTTTTTTCAAAGAGAAGGAAAATAATTGCCAAGCTGGATGCATTTAATTGTAGCAAAATAACACAAATTAATTTACCTCAAGTCAAAAGCATATTTTACTGATTAAAAAAAATAACAAAACCTGGGAAACTGCCCAAAGTTTCCCTCCAAAGAAAGTATTCAACTGAAGTCTAAACTGTGCAAATACGCCCTGTCATTATCACCAGTTGGGAACCATGGACAATTCTTGATGCCAAAGTATGAGAAGCCATGTTAGCATCATACACCACCTATGTTGTTCCAAACTATTGAACAGATTCAAAAAGACCAATTTACAAAAATGTAGTACATACAGTGGTTATTTTTATTGCCATCTATCCCTTTAGATATTTCTCTGAGCTCAAAGCTGCCATGTTTTTTGGATGTAGCCGAAGAGTTAAGGAACAGACAAGTCACAGCTCACCTTGTCAGAGATACATCTTTTGCTTCCCAAATCTTGGTTTACCAAACCATTGTCTCCTAGAAGTACAGTTGATTTGAATGGCTTTACCAACTTAAAAACATTTAATATAATTTCAGGGCCCTCAAAATCTGCTTTAGCTACTACTCTATTCCAGTGGGGGAATATCTTATGTACCACTTTGCCCTCTTCTGTTAAGTTCCATCCCATCATTATGATGGTTAGTCCTTTATAAGAACAAATAAAGATTCTAGCTCTCAATTCCCAGAGGTAAATTTATGGGCCATACATCATGAAGCCTGCCTGTAGTTATAAATAAGAACATAAAGTCTACAAAACCCCAAACTCACCTGATTTTACTAAGCTGTCCACATAATTAAGCTCAGATATTATTATTATTATTAATAATATTTACTAGGTTAGATAAACTATCCTACCTTTGGCTTCATGTAGTCCTCATTGACCTGGAATGAACAAAAAATAAATAAATTGTTCTGGTGACTTATATAAAAATATGACTTGTTAAATAAACCTTTTAATTTGTCTAAATCTTGATTTTTTTCTTTGTATGTTCTCTTTTGTGAAAAGATAATATGATACGCTTTTAGGACTTGACAGTCTCCATCTTTTACAGAAAAAGACTCTGAAGATCAGAAAGGTTAAATGAACTATCTGAGGTTATACTCTTAATTAGTGGAACATCCAAGGTCAGGATTTAGGTCTGCTGATTCTCAGGCTAAGATACTTTCTATAAATCCAGATACTAAACTATACTTTATATTCCTAATTACTTCAATTTTCTATCTCATAAATACTCTCAAAGACATGACCACATTCAACAACAGTATTACTACACAGAGGGAAAAAAATGTTTTCTTGTATACTAAAGATCTTTTATCCCCACAACTGAAATAATTGTCAAGCTAAAAACATGACCATGGCACAATGGCAGAAGGAAAGACGAGCTAAAACCCGACTGCATCAGATTAGGTCTACAAAAGTGAAGAATGAGGCATATGTGCATTTAATGAATACATTTTTTTTTCTTATCCTCAAGTTCCAAGTTAACACATTCTAATGACTGGAAGTGTGGGAATCTTGGGAGGGGATGGAATAGTGGAGAGAACGGACAGCTCATTTCCAAATGACATCCTCCTCTTGCGTGCAAATGAGTGACTCCAGTCAATAAAGAATAGCCATCTGCAGTCACTGCTTTGTACAATAAGGTCCCCCACCCCTACAATGGAAATTGCAATGTCTATTTCAAGCATTTCATCCTTCTGTTTTGCTACATTTTCCCTCCTATGTTTATATGATTACTGAATGGATGGCAGGGTCTCTTCCAAGGACACATCCATAACCAGAGACATTCTAAGAGATATTGCTGATTGCATCTTAATCCTTCCTCTTTGGCCTAACAAAGGAAAGGAGACTAGGCAGGGCCCAACTTGCTTTTTAAAGTGTGGTTTCATAAAATTGGCCTTTCCATAACAATGTGAGCTGTTCATTCAGCCTATAAAAATGCCTCCTATTAGACAGCTGTTTTGTTTTTGCTGAGCTTTGGAATTGGGGGCATGGTATTTACACTGTGTCCTATTATAAGCTAAATAGGCTCACACCCTGGAAACAGTTACTGCTTAATGAAAATAATATGCTATAACCAAGATTATATTAACATCTGACAAGAAGACCTCCCTTGTACTAAAATGTGTCTGTTCTAATAAAAGTATATGCAGATTTAAAGCTATTTCTCTGGTTTTACTCATGGGAAGTATGTATAACATGACTTTTCTTTATATGTTTTATCTGAATTCAAAAGGAAAGCTTCTGATGGATCTTTGAAAATGTTTCCTAGTTTGGTAAGATGCACAGTCCTGAGACTTTAGTAGCAGACAGACCCAAGAGGATCTGAGCTGTGCCATTAAGTTGCTATATCACCTTGTAAAAACCGCTTAACTTCCATAAGGTTCGATTTTCTCATTTTATAAGTGGAATAAACATACATAGCACATGGTATCCTCATGGAATTCCAAGACAATATCAAGTACCTCGTTCTATACTAGAAAAAGAGCAGGTATTCACTCAACATGGAATCATGGTTATTAGCATAGGCTTGGGAGTTAGTCTGAGTTCATACCTTTGCTCCAGCACTTTTGTGGCTATGTCTTTGCTCTTGTAAATTTGGCATAATAATAATAGCCATTGGAATGACTTATTTAGAAAGATGAAATAAGATAATATACATATGGCACTTAGCATAAAGTCTGATAGATAATAAACATTCCATTCCTTAATTCAACAGGTATTTTCCAAGCACCAGATTTTTTTTGTAGAGCTGAAGAGTCAACCATGAGACAAATGGTCAAAAAACACAGCCTCGGGAGCTAAATTTTCCAGAAAGAAAATACAACAAACAAAATAAATAAGATCACTCTTATTTTTTTTAACGTGAAAAAAATGCCAAGGAGATTTACAAAGAGCCGGGAGATGAGAACAGGGTTGAAATTTTAGGTAGTTAGGAAGCGCTCACTAAAAAGATATAATCTGAGTAAAGACCTAAATGTTAACAGTTATTACTGTTACTATTATTTTTTCCTATCTCTCTTACTCAGTAATCTCTGATAGAATTGAATCAGAAATTAAATGAGAAAAAGGAAACCGTTCAAGGTGGAAGGCATTTAATTTAGAAAATTAGGTGCTTACAAAAGCATTGAAAGATATGAAGAAGTGAAATTTAGGTGAAACTACTGTTTTCCTTCAAGAAATTAGGATATTGAAATTGCTGGAGGCCACTGCCAATGATCTCATCTACCTGTGGCATTAAAATGGTAATTCTTAGGGGTTCTCATTAAAGCCACTGGTTAAACCTCATATTTGTCTATTACCAAAGCTGATGCACCTGCCTGTCTCTGGGGAAGGAGTTACATTAATTTCTATTTATTTTCTGCCTTCAAAATCTCACATAAATGCATCTCATTAAAGGATTTAAACCAGAATACTGATGGTAATGGATTCTGGGAAATGAAATTCCTAGATTTCTAGCTTGTGATAACAAAGGACGGCATACAATGGGGTCTGGGTAAGTATCTATCAAAAAGTAAGAAAAGGGAAGCCTGGATGGCTCAGTTGGTTAAGCATGTAACTCTTGATTTTGGTTCAGGTCACTGATCTCGAGTTCGTGAGTTCAAGCCCTGCATCGGGCAGTGTGGAGTATGCTTGGGATTCTCTCTCTCCCTTTCTCTCTGCCCCTTCCTACTCTCACTCTCTTGCTCTCTCAAAATAAATAAATAAACTTAAAAAAATAAAAGAAAAAAAAGATGGAGAAGCAAGGCTATTTACTACATATCAGGAGTGCTACATTCTTTATATTCATTTACTCCCCTGCAAAATGGTTATTAGTGGTATGTTATCCCCCCCATCTCAGAGATAAAGAAACTTGAGCTTGGATCAATTCAGTATTTTCTCCGAAGTCACACACCAATTAAATTGCAGAGCTGTGATTTATTCCTCCTAAGATTCCAGAACCTTCCTTCTTAACCACTCTGCTCTTATTTACCTGTTTTTCTCCCTGGAGAAAAGGATAGAGAGTGAGGCTAATTATGTAATGATCTAGAGAATATTATAACTGGCTTTATTTGTAACTGACCTTGTCAGAAAGGAGTGATGGAAATGGTAATTTAAAAGGGACAAGAGGTAGTTCTGAGGCAGAATTCCGTAAATATTGCTCAGGAGAAGAATGAAGAGATGCGCCAGAACATCTCGTAGGTCTATTTCCACAAATATTCTCAACCATTCTATTTTCAGGCAAGACCTCTTGTCCAGAGTAAGGTCTGCAGAGAATTAGAGTATAAGTTCTAGAAGGACTCTTAGAAAGCAATTTACCCCAGAGAGGGAAATGAGACCACCAAGACCATCAACATCGAGAGATTTGTTCAAATTGACACACAGGCAGACTTGGAGTAAAAAACTTTCTCTTCTAGACCATGTTTTAGTCTGTTGTTTTAATTATTTAATATCTATGATTTCTTGTGGGTCTGGTGGTTAAAACAGTTAAGTAGAAATCTTGTTTGCTATTCTTGGCTCATCTGCAAACTTGCTGGCAGCTATGTCATGTCTCATTCACTTCATCCAAGGTTTCCAGAAACTCCATGTTACCATATGTGGAATAGGAGTCTCATTAATCTTCATTCAAAGTATTAAAAGGATTGGACTGTGAGTTAATTTGTATAAAGTACTTTGAGATTTTTGGATAAAACCCATTGTATAAGTAAAGAAGGGGGACTATGTACTCTTTCTGAATCATCAACCAACATTTTGAAGAATGACAGATTCTAAATTCTATAAGGAATGCAAATGTTCCTCTTTGAAAACTTACAGCCAATTTTGGAACGATTTCAATATCCATGAAATTTCAAAAGTAATCATAAAGTGAGCTTGCCTCCAAAATCTTCCTGTGTAAAAGTAGAAGCATTTTTAAATTACTTCTGGGATATTTCTATCCTGAGGAAACAGCTGGCCATACTCTCCATTTAACTACACATTCCCACGCCATCTTTCGAAACTAAATACTTAAATTTACTTCAACCATATTGTATTAATATTTATTAGTCAAAGAAGAACAAATAACCACTGATTATTTTTTATTCTTTAAGAAGCGCTATGTTCTTTATGATTTATACGTGGGACTCAATTTGTGTGTTTTGTTTTGTTTATCAATCTTTGTCCATCAAATATATTTATTCTGTCAGAGTAAACTCCATGTTATTCACTGTACTTTAGAATTAAATATTTTATTTCAGTTAGAGGATACCACTTATCTCATCCCCAGTAGAAAGAAATAACTATTTATTCTCCTTTCTCTCCTATTCACAGGCCCAGAAACAAATTATTTTATACAATGTGAAATTTATCAAATGCCCATACTGAGAAGCACAGTAAAATTCTTAATTAACTAATCTGTTCCCCTCACCAGGCTGTATCATCAGAAATATCCAAAGAATTAAAATGACCTAAACTTTTTTGAGAGAGAGAGAGAGAGCGTGAGTGGGGAAGAGGGGCAGTGGGAGAGAGGGGTAGAGGGAGAGAGAGAAGGAGGGGGGGGGGAGAGAGAGAGAGAGAGAGAGAGACAGAGAGACAGAGAGACAGAGAGACAGAGAGAGAGAGAGAATCCCAAATAGGCTCCACGCTCAGTGCAGAGCCCAGTGAAGAGCTTGATCCCACAACTCTGGGGTCATGACCTGAGCTGAAATCAAGAGTTGGATGCTCAACTGACAGAGTCACCCAGGTGCCCCCCAAATGACCTAATTTTTAAAAACAGTAACTGAAAAGAAGACAAGGATACCTTTGTTGTCAAGCACAAATGGCATTTGCCACCTTCTTTCCAAACAACTTATTTAGCTTATCATAATTAAATCTGTCCAAAAAAACACCTGTGAATCAACTGATGGAGATTCTATAGTGTATTGGGCTATTTGGTTCTCAACATCCTGCCATCCGGGTCCTATTTCCACCGTACCACTCAAACTGAGTTTGACAAAACTATCAACAGCCTCTTGAACACTAATGTCTTCTCGAAATGAACTTTTTCCTTGGAGTTTCTCTGGATTTTTGCCTAGGCCTTCAATTTATATATTCTCCTTGGGTGATTCCATATATTCCTTTTATATATTCCATGACTTCAGTCATGTTTATGTTTTGAACCATATGTTTATAGTCCAGATATCTGTGCTGAGTATCAGACCTTTATACTCAATTTCATATTAGGCATCTCCATTTGGATATCTGATCAAACTCTCAATACCTAACATTCCCAAAATTGAACTCATATTCCTACCCCCCACAAGCTGTATTTTCATCTGTTTTCTGAATTTCAATGAGTGCCATCCATCAATCTTTCAGTTTCTTAAGCTATAACCCTCAGAGTCTTTATGAATGTCTTTTTCTCCTTTCCTCAACACCTACAATCAATTACCAAGTCCTCATGATTCTACTTTTAAATCCTTTTTAAATAATCCATGATATATACTACCTCTGTTGTTTAGACCACAATCATCTCTTTTTTGGATTATTACAAAGGAATTCCAAGCGGACTTTCTGTGTTCAATTTTATCTTTCTCCAACTCATTTTTTTATGCTGGACTAAAATTACATTATGGACATATTATTTTCTTCCCTCTCTCTTATATTTCTAGCATCTAGCTCTTTGCCAAGGCATATAATAGGAATTCATTAGTGTGTGATCGAAAATAGAAAGGAAGGGAGAAAGAAAGGAAAAGAAGAAAAAAATGACAATTAGAACTCATGTTATTTTGTTTCTGTTTTTGTTTTAAAGACAAGCTATGTTCTTTCATCTTTAAAGTCCCCCCAAAAGAAAACAATTATTTCTGAAATGAGTAGATATGAAGCAGAGCAAAGCTAAACTATGTATGAGACACCCAACAGTAGGGAGGGAAACAGGAAGGCGGGATTGCAAAGAAAGGGAAAATAAATTTTCCATTCCACCTCACTTGGCCTTTCTCTATGCCAACAGATACCATTACCCTGAGTGGTACTGAACACTTCCAGCCCGAACAGAAAATCATTTTCAGTGTTGCCTATGTCATAGGAAAAAGAGTGACTGTTACTCCAAAAAACATTACAAGAATGAAAAAAAAACCCCAAACCCCACAACGAAACCATTAACTAAACCAGTAATTCCTACTGATATAAAACTGCTGCTCTGAACCTTTTATTTCTTGACCTTTAAAATTTAGCTGGTCTAAATTGTGGCATTTCAGTGGCAAGGAAGGTGCCCAGTTCTAGGTTTTCACACTCAAATAAGCCAGGGAAACCTTCAAAGAAATTGTGATGAAGTTGGTGAACTGAGTGAGTTCACCTGACTAAGTGAATAGAAAACCTATCATCACCTCCACGGAGGGTTGGCTGAACAGGGCTTGCAGAGTAACACTTCAGGTTGCAGTGTTGAGTTCCCATGAATGGAGAAACATCATTTGCTATTTTTTTTTCAAACATGGCAAGCACGAAGGAAGGAAGGAAGGAAGGAAGGAAGGAAGGAAGGAAGGAGAGAGGGAGGGAGGGAGGAAGGGAGGAAGGAAGGAAGGAAGGAAGGAAGGAAGGGAGAGAGGGAGGGAGGGAGGAAGGAAGGAAGGAAGGAAGGAAGGAAGGAGGGAAGGAAGGAGGGGAGAGAGGGAGGGAGGGAGGGAGGAAGGAAGGAAGGAAGGGAGGGAGGGAGGGAGGGAGGAAGGAAGGAAGGAAGGAAGGAAAGAAGGAAGGAAGAAATCTTCCTTGAGATTTGATTGCAAAGCAATGTCCATTGTCTTTTAGTGTCTTACTTTTCCTGCTGCAGTTCTTGTCCCAGGGCAGGAGGACCAGATGTGCAGTGATTCACAAGCAATGTGAGGTGACAGTTCCTCCTTGTCTGGAAATACTAAACACATTTCAAAGACGCATTTTCAATTGTGCCAAACCCATTTGAAACCACCCTTTTAAAAAATGACATCTTTTCTTCTTGTTAAAAATGTTTTCCCCTTAGACTCAATGTACCTCAAACTGAGCTCTCTGGGTATTTGAAACTGAAAGCATTTTTTTAAAAGCAATTTTGTAATTAATGAGAGAAAAGAACAATTTCAATTCTGGGAAAGTCAACCCAACTTACTCCAATATTTTATAGCCTGTTACGTCCATAATTTTCTCTTTTGTGTCTCTCCACATATATTTTAGGATGTTTTTACAGATGAGCACTAAGTATCCTTTTTAAAAAATTACTTTAATTTTCCTGATTATATGCTCTATGCAGAATATTAAAAAAATACTCAAATAGAAATGACTCATTATCCCATTAGTTAGAAATAACTTCATTCTTAGATATTTTCTTCACATGTTTTAATATAGCTAAAGTCATAAAGCTCACCCTCGTTGTTGCACCCTGAGTAATTTAAATACCATGGAAATAGTTTCAAAAACATTTTTTTTATTACTAAGTTATGTGGATTTTTAGGTATTTTTCATTTTTTTCAGTATTATAAATTTTACAATCACATATTTCTGTACATTTCTCATGCACAGCATCACAGATAAGAAATTACTGTATCAAAAAATATATATTACATATATATTTTGAGGCATTTGATTCCTATTTTGAAATAGCCTTTTAAAAGACGGTAGAAAAGTTTACTTTCTCATGTGCAATATTTAAGGACAATCTCTCTCACTACAATTTTAAGAGCATTGGGCATTATTTGTTTTAGCTTTCAAATCTGATGAACAAAATGGAATATCCTTATTCTTCTACTCGGCATTTTTGATGACCAGGATTGTTGAAATTTTATAGTCATATTTCTCAATGTCCACCAACTTGCATATGCTCACGGGTGTGTCCCTTATATGGTAATTTTATTTATCTTTCTGGGTCTGTCCCTAGGGTTTATATTTCTATGAATGTAATCATGATGTCTGATTTGGTTGAGAACTCCACCCTGGGTTTGAACTTAGGCTCAGCTGTTCTAGAAAAATGCTTGACCAAGATTTCCCAATACCACTCAGTAGAACCAGATCTACTTAGGCTTCTCTGATCTCAGATATGAGTAGCATTAATTCTGAATATGTTCTAAAAATCTATCCTTGTGTTATATGAAACCATTGAAGGGGGAAGCCTGAGTTTATTAAGTAATTATTCCCCAAGGAGATGGCAGCCAATGCCGAGAGAGAGGATGAGATCACTCTTATTTATTATCTGGCCTTTTGGATCAGCTCACTCTGTTCCTTTAAGGGGCAACAGAATAATGAACTGGAGCATCCTGAAAGACTTCAGTTTATAACCATATGTCCTCGTGTTTATTACTAAGTATGAGATCAGAAGGCCATATGGACTGACTTGGGGATGATATTTTAAGAAATTATGAAAATGATTCATAGGAAGTGCAATGGATAAACACAAAGACATGAAAACTGGGGTCATTAATAATTTGATAATGTTTTGGACACAGCTATAGTTGACAGTACACACTGAGGTACACAGAAGAAGCAGAAAGTGTTTGAAAATAGCAAAAGACATGGTTTTGGCAAAGAAACAAATGCCAACCGCAAAACCCCCCAGCTTTCCACAGATTCCCCCAAAGAACCAGTTGTCCTCGTTCAATACCACAGGGCTAGAAAGAGTAATTATTAGCATTGCCACCTCTTGCCAGTGCTATTCTAACACCTCTACCATACACTTGTAACACCTCATAATCCAGCTTTGGCAAATGTCTAGCCCTTTTCCAGCTGCAGGAACCCTACCGGACCCTTCCCTTCTCGAAAAGATTTTCACATTCCACCTCCGCCACCACAGGAGCAAGAGATTAAAACACAACAGCCACTCTTTCCAACAACACTTTTGAGCTCTGTATTCTGGACTGTTCTCCGACCTCCACCCTGACCCACCAAACCATTCTCAATGGTAAATTGATAGTAAATGGTAAGTGCCCATCATTTATTTCTATTATATAAGTATATTAGTTTCCATGAATTAGCATATACAATGCACTATGCAATATGATAAGCATTTCTCAGAAAGTATAAATATATTCTCACAACCCATAAATTAGATTCTATTATTATAACTATGATTACTAGCTATCATTTATTTACACACCTGCTTTGTTCTAGGAACTGAGATGAATGTGTTCTAATAATAATACTTATAAACTTCTCAATAACTCTACATGATAGATATTAAAGCCATTTCATAAATAATGAAACTGAGCTTCAAAGATGTTAATTAAATTGTATGTGAAGCACTTACTACAATGGTTGACATCAAGAAAATGCCCAGTAACAGCACCCATTCTACCATTAGCATTATATATTTTATTATTAATATTAATTTTGACGCCACGGGACATGGTCCTTCCTTTGGAAGGCATACCATAGACAAAAAAGTTAGTACCTTTGTGATCATCTTATTAATAATGCTAATAATATTAAATAATATCAATAAATGATAGTAATAATACCAATATTATTACTATGTGTATGCAAAATATGAGATAGTACATTAATAATATATACTATATTAATACTACATGGTATAATGAAAATACTACTACTGTTAAAATATTATAAAATGATACTAATACTCTTAAAAAAACAGCTTAGCTTTATTGAGTACCTACAGTGTGCCGAACAGTGAACTACAACCTTATTGGGATGTACCTCACTTTAATCTTAAACAATTCTGTGCAATAAATTCTTGTGTTGCTTCCTGACTTTCAGATGAAGAAATCAAGGGTAAGGGAGATGAATTAACTTGTCCAAAGTTGCACAGCTTGTACAATAAGGGCCAGAATCTGAATTTAGACCACCTGACTTAAAAGCTCTAGTTCTTAATCGTTGCACATTTGAGAATTAAAAGCAACTTATAAATCACTTTGTCTTTAACTCCTTATCTTACATATGAAAAATGAAGGGAATAAAGTGCCCATGATCACACAGCACTTACTGGCCTAGCCGAAACTTGGTAGTAATAGCCTTATTGTTCGCTTACTATGTACGCCACTGTGCAAACATTATCTTATTTAAAGCCCCAATATCCACGTGAATTAGGTACCAATGTAATCCCCTATTTCCCTTAAAGGAAACTGAAACTCAGAGAGGTTAAGCTACTTGTTCAAGTCGAAGGCCACAAGAGAAACTGGGCTCTGGACACAGGCAGCTGGGCTTCTGAACTTTTGTCCTTAACCACTATTAACTTCCTGAGTCAGTCATCTCTCAATCCAACATCCTTTCCAGGTCACCATGATGGTTTCTATTTCTTCCCCAAGACCAATAGTGTTCTGGAGTTCTTTCAGACCAACTTTCAAGAGACAGTTGCTAAATTTTCAGGATTTTTGTGAGCTGATGGTCAAACACAGTCATCACTAAAAATTGAATTTTATAAGCTTCCAGTCAAATGAATTATACTAAAAATAAAGGCTATCCTTTTGTACCTTGATGATCCATTTTATTTATAATACTATTAATATTAATGGTAAGAATATTAATAAGATTAATAAATACTGATAATACCAAAAATACTACTACTGTTAATACGATATACTTTATTTTACTATATTATATAACTACACTTCCAACTCCTAACTGCTTTACTACATTTGACTATTACCTAGGCTCTTCACATTATATGTCTATTCTGTCTGCATGTGGGAGTACTATATAATGATATGCTAGCACACATCTTTTCACAACTCTGCCTTTAGCGATTTCACGTAGGTAGCTGAAAACTGGCCATGATAGGGCTGTTTACACCGCAGAAATGGGCAAATGCTTCAAACAGGTGTATTTATTTCCCCCACATAGTCCGTTGTTAAACATTTCCCAGTAGCACTGCCAAAGGTCATGAGTATTCAAAGAGAAGTCACAAAGTATGTTTCCTAAATCATTTAGGTTACATGAGGAGCCCTCAAATTTGCTACACTCATTCAAAAGCTATAATGTGGATTGTCTTGGTGGCACTACTGATATCACATGAGTACAAACGAAAAGTCTCTGGGGAACTTTAGTGGCTGTTCAAGCTAAGAGGCTTATACGTATCTCCGTGAAATAAGTCTCTCTACCTCTATATCGCATCCTGTAAGTAACTGAGTATGAGACAAAGGGTGGAAGGAAGATAATATTCTAAATTTATATAACATACTACATTGTGGACCATCTGACCAACCTTCAGTTTCCAGTGGTAGACCCTACCCTGAAGAGGAACAAAACAGTGAAAGAGGACGCTAAGCTCACAGGCCAGAGGAAAAATCCAGTTAAATGTGAGAGAGGTGCACAGCCTAAGAGGCGCGAACCAGTCCATGTGATCTCAGACTACCTGGCTTAGTAGTGTGATGCTTGGTAATTCTGCCTTGTGGGTCACTGGTTGAACCTGGCTTCCGCTGTGAGTAGTTGAAAGCTGCTGGCAGCAGCAGGTGATTTAATACTCGGAATGAAACGAAGCAGTCAGCTCCGCTCAGGTCTGCACGGACTCCTGTTTCTTTCCACAGCAGTTGGCAGTCATTAGCACCCTTTTTGACAGTCTCTGCAGAAAGGCCAAGGTCATAGTACTCCCAGAGACTAAAATCACATCTCACCTTGGTGGTCCCTCCAGCTCAGAGCTATAGAGGTGAGAAATCTTGTTCTGCCATTTGGTCTCATTAGAGATCTTTCATTCCCGGCAATATGCTTCTTTCTCAAGGAGCTTGGAGTCAAGAGTTCAAAGGGGCACTAGAAGGAAACAAAACATATTTGTAAAGCCTCTTTGCTCTGTCATTTTTCTTTCGCAACATTTCTAAGGACATGGTCTTAAATCAAATTCTTTGGGGGACATTTTCAGTAGAGGAAAATTTTGAACAGCTGAATTTTGTTCGAATTTGTCAGATTTATTTTGAAATCGTTAAGTTGGAAAGACAATAAATTATGGTGTGGAATTTTGGGAGACCTCATCATGGTAGAAAAGTATAGCTGAGCAGAGTGACCTCTCCCAACTATTTTAAATATTTAGATCTCTGGAGAAAAGACCAGGTGGTGACACAGAATCAGAGACTGAGAACTGCAAAGGACAATAGTGCAAGGGGGTGAGAGGCTTGCACCTTAGTCTGCACTCTGTCATTTACAAGCATTGTGAACTTCAGAAAAACATGCGTGTTGAGCTAGATGGACTTCCATCTCTAATATCCTATGGTGCAGATTTTTTAAGCAGATAAAATACATTTCTATACAAATTTTACCAGTGAAATATCTACATGTGTTAATATATGTAAAGCACTTGGCACAAGGTCTGGAATATAACAAGCGCTATGTACAAAGATCCTTCTTCGTAGGGGCACCTGTTTGGCTCAGTCGGTTAAGCATCTGACTATTGATTTCGGCTCAGGTCATGATCTCATGGTTCGGGAGTTTGAGCCTGGTTTCGGGCTCTGCAGTGACAGAGTACAGCCTGCTTGGGATTCTCTCTCTCCCTTTCTCTCTGCCCCTCTCTGCTTTCTCTCTCTCTCTGTCTCTCAAAAATAAATAAAAATACGCATCTTAAAAAAGATGCTTCTTTGTAAAATCATTCTTTGTATGAAAAGAAAATTGGGTAGATGCTGCCTTTTTCTTCTTCTTCTTAGAAAGTAACGGTGCATATTTGCTTATTAAAGACTCGGAGCATTCTTGAGGAAATAAATCTATTCATTTGGCATAATTTAGCATTCTCAAACTTATTTGGTGATAAAACCTCATTAGTCCATAGTATCTACATAGCCCTCCAACTGAACTACACAGACCCTCTTTTCCAACTCTATAGGAATTAAGTCTTGCTCTCAGCCCACCGCCTCAGGCAAACACTAGGTGCTAGACCCTGTGCTAAGATATTTACAGTGACTATCCCATTTAATCCTTAAAACTCTGGAAGTCGGTGATTTCACGACATCTTCGCCAATGAGCAAGGGGAAGCTCATAGATGTTTAGTAACTCATATAAAGTTACATAACCAGGATTGAACTGTCAGTTTTCAGGACCTCTAAGACAGTCTGAGTGACGGTAAGAAAATGAGAGAATGAGTAAATGCTTCCTGACTTGGGCTGGAGTGAGGGCTGAGCTTGGACATGGTGTCCACTGAGAGGAACTTTGAACCTCCTGAATGATCTCAGAAGGTGGAGCTAAGGAATTGAGACAAGGGAGGGGAAGCCAGGCTACAGAATCCCTGTGTCACAGTCAGAACCAGTTAGGGAGGGCATATATATGAGCAGGAACTGGACATACCACCACTTTCCTACATCCCTTCCTGTCTTCACATATGTGTTCTATGCATGTTTGCCCAAAGTAGAAGTATCAATTCCAGTAGGTGTTAACCAAAAGGCACTATAATATATTTAGCTAATGAGACACGTGATATAATCAGAATACCACCCATATCAGCAAAGTCTGGGCCCTGTGTGGTCTTAACCGATTAGGTCTTGCTGATATGGACTTCTTAGCACAGGTGTTGATAAGCTCTGCCTATGACCCCTGGTTTGCCTCCAAAGCATAGAAACTTCTGTGACAGTAATATGGGGTGACTGGGGGGACCTCAGCCCTGAAGTCACTGACAACTTCCAATTTCTTAGCTGGAGTCAGATTCACAGTTTTAAAAGAATTTGGAGGCTGTTTATAAATACCAAAGGCCACTTATTCATGGTGAATCCGATCACATAATATAATGAACTTTCCAGTTGTTAACAAAGGAGGAAGTGGTAAGTTTAATTGCTGGATTTCATTTAGCAGATAAAGTTGGAGACTTCCAAATAATCCTCAGGTATAACCATTAGTTACTGTGTAAGAAAATAAACCCAGTTTCTCAAGATATTATGATTGTTCAAGAGTAATTAGAAAAATATACTGCTTTCCAGATATATTGTCAATTACTTTTAAATTTTATAACAATTTTCTTCAGGGGAAGAAAGCCATTTGTGGGCTTTATCTGGCTCATCAGCTAATAGATAGCAACTTTTACTATATTTGATTTTCTTTATTTGTGTGTGTGAAGTTTAGTCACCCAGAAAGAATCTTTTGTGGTCATTATACGGTCTTAAGAGAACTCAACAAGCATTTTTAATGATGAAATTGTAAATCCTGGTAACTTGTGGGATAAAGACGTGAGCAGAACCAGTCAAGGAACACCACCTGAAGTTTTATTTATAAAACTTATTTACGTCTAGGCACATTACATGTTACACTTGGCCAATGTATTTAACATTTTATATACTTCATCTGTACATTGGGAATCTTGGTTTATAGGATACATGAGCATATTTTGATATAAAATTATATGCTATTTGAGATTTGTACACAGATTGAAAGAAAAATGGTGTGGATTGTATGCTATGGGAGACATTTGGGTAAATTACTTCATGCTGAGAGTTTCCTCACCAAATACAGATTTGGCAAAGTATAAAGTGTACAAGGGTCAATGGGGATTTAACTCTTATTTCTAGTTCTTTACCTTTTTGAATATAGCAAGAATACTTTTTTCTTCTAATTTTAAGCATTTGAATTTTTCAGTTACGTAAGTAATACACGAATGAGGGCATCTAAAGCATCTAAAGTAAAATTATTAGTCTCCACAGAAATAAGCCCACATCCCTGAAAGCCATTACTAAGAATTTTGTTTCATCCCATGGGGTTTTGTTTGTTTTGTTTTTCGTTTTTCGCTTTGCTTATTCAAATATATATATGTACTTATGTAGGGATTGTTGCTTTGTTTTTCTTACAAATAAAGAATGGCATTAAATATTTTCTTATATTTTCCTATATTCATTTTACCTGACACCCTTCCTACTTTCGTATGCACTGACTTCTATATACATTTGGTCTACTACATTCTTTTTGATAGGTGCAATGGTATTCCATAATTTGGATCATCTGAATTTATTCCATAACTTGTTTCTATTCCATAATTTGGAAGCACTAAATTATCTGACCATTTTCCTATTTATAGACATTCATGTTGTTTCCAACTCCTTAAAATCAAAAACATGCCGCAATTACTTTTAGAATTCGATAAGCTGATTCTGAAGCCCATGTGTTACAAAAATATTTAAGAATTGTCTGAAAGTCTTAAAATTAGCGGGTAAGTTTTGGATTTGCCAGCAATTACTATTAAGTTAATCACTTGGAAGAAAATAAATAAGGCTCCGGCTGTGTGCCCCTAGACAAATATAAATTTCACACAAAACTTTCAATGATTAAATAAATGTGTTAAAAGAAAAAATAAGGTGGGAATGTATAACTCTGAAGGGAAGGGAAGCTTGGTAAGGGATATGGAAACAAAAAGATGTAAAGGAAAAATAAAACACCAGGTGAAGTCATAAAGCAATAAAACAACAACAACAAAAGCCTTTGAATAGGATCAGGCAACTTAATCAAATTAAAAGAACAATTACAGACTGGAAGAAAATATTTGCTGCGCACAAAAGTGGTTAATCTTCTTAAGATATAAGTAGTTCTTCAAATTAGTAAGAACAATGGATAGCACAAGGAGAAATGATATTCAGGGAAATGAAAATAAAAACAATGAAATAAAACTTTTTGCCCTTCAGATTGGCAAAAATGTAAGATCATGTTAATGCCCAGTGCTCATGAGATTATAAGGAAAACAGTACTCTCATATATTATTTCTCAAAAGCAGTGAAGAGTCTGGAAATTTCTGTAAATTTTGGGAAATAAATCTGGCTATATTATTGTAAACTGTAAGTGTGCATATCATTTGTTCTAACACCCCATTTCTGGGAAATTATTTTTCAGAAAATACAAGTGTATAATGATTCTTCTCAAACAGGAATTTGGTTTATTGTTTCCTGGACAAAATAAACAAGCATTCAAATAAACTAGGGTTCCTGCGCATAACTAAGAGTTCCTTTTGATGTTCCAGTTTCTCTGTACCACAAAACTATAGGAGAAAAAAATGTCAACAAAATGAGCTTTTGCTCTCCTTACTCAATAGAAATGCTGGTAAGAAAGAGGGGGAAAGCTAAGCAAAGACAAATGGTAACGTGAGGGACTTGAGCAGGAAGCTAAGGCTTTGCAATGCAGCAAGGATCACTGACTGAAGTGAGTTGTGAACAAATGAGTAGAATAATCCTGTGTCCACTAGTTTGCAACTGCATGGAGAACAGAGAGGTGTACTCATTAGGCAAGGTGCTAACAAAATATTACAATGGGTTAGTTGGAAAAGCAGTCACAGTGCAAATATAAGCAAATCTCAGAGTCAACTCCTAAGCAGTTTAATTTCTTAGTTAACTCCTTGAGAGATACAACAGAAGTCAATCCAATTTTTGGCCCTACTATGTACAACCAGAAAAATAAAGTCACAATGGTCAACCACATAGCCTTTCAGGGATTCCATGTATTAATTCAATCTGTACTGGGTTACAGGGAAAGGATAACTAACCACACACACACACACACACACACACACACACACACACACACACACGTACACACTTCAAGAAACCAAAATACCTAATGATTATTGAACAAAGAAATAGCACTATATGTATTGTAGCATTTGTCTGAATGAGGTTGATCAAATACGAGCAACTACTATTTTTTCATGCATTTTGTTAGACATTAAGACAAAAAGATGAAGAGAGATACAGCACATTTTATCACAAGAGAATTAATGCCTTTTATCATAAGAGAATTGTAACAAATAGGTTCTTATATGTACAACTGCCGATGTCTTACAAAGGAGAAATGAGAAGCTGGGATTCAGAATGGTAAGAGAAGGTCTAAAAGTAAATCTGCCCCCTTATCCTTATTATATTATCCCTAATATGTCTGATTCAGCACTTCTTCAGACTAGATTCTCCTTAGAGATATGAGACATTGCCCCTTTGTCAAGAGATCCACTTTCTACACTTTTCTTCAGTCTTTTACTTGTTTTACTGGCCACAAGTAATGGGAACAAAACGTCTGTTCTTTGCTAAGTGTTTACTGGAGGCCAGGGACTGTGCCAAGCATTTTACAGAAGTGAATTCCTCTAGTTTTCACCACTGTGAGGTTTATATTTTCCATATTTTATAGAGTAAGAAAACTCAGAGGTTCAAAGTTATTCATAGCCTGGGAAGGATCTTACCATTATCACATGGCAGAGATGGTCCTCAGACCCACGTGTGGTGAACTGCAAAGCCTATGATGTGCTTAAGTAGGTTGTTAGTCTACTGCCTCAAGACAGAACATTTTGGAATACAGACTATTACAATTTTACTTTAGGGCTCACTTCTCTACATCATGACATCT